>NC_041219.1:21533678-21559988 GCF_002837175.3 Physeter macrocephalus
AGTCAGAAATAGAAAAACAAATACTGTATGCTAACACACATATATGGAATCTAAAAAAAAAAAAAAAATGGTTCTGAAGAACCTAGGGACAGGACAGGAATAAAGACACAGACATAGAGAATGGACTTGAGGACACGGGGAGGGGGAAGGGTAAGCTGGGACAAAGTGAGAGAGTGGCATGGACATATATACACTACCAAATGTGAAATAGCTATTGTGAAGCAGCCTCATAGCACAGGGAGATCAGCTCGGTGCTTTGTGATCACCTAGAGGGGTGGGATAGGTAGGATGGGAGGGAGACACAAGAGGGAGGAGATATGGGGATATATGTATGTGTATAGCTGATTCACTTTGTTATAAATTAGGAACTAACAAACAACAAAAAAAGAAATGGTTGTTCTTACTGTTACTTTTATCACAGAAAACACAATCACTGACTATACTTCAGCATCATCATAAATATTCAAATATTAATATCTTGCTGACCAGTGGGAATTTGAGTTTGGTGATGAAATACATATTGTTGAATGGGAAGTTTCATTAATTCCAAGGAGAAAGAAAAATGTTGTTATGTCTCCCCTGAAAAGACTAATCCTATTTAATTAGTTGCTGAATTGTAGACTTGATTTCACTGTGAAAGGTAATGGGATAAATAATTATACTATAAATGTATTTAGTTAATTTATTTGATAATCTAACTGAGCTGAATAGCTGATTTAAGGCTAATGCCTTAATCCTGATAAAATATAATAATAATAATAACACTAACTTGGAATATAGGGCTACATGAGATCATGAATATTTCTCTTGTGTCCACTAGCCCTCTGTCTCCCCACCACTCATCTGTTCTTTGTCCCAGCCACTAAACCAGTCTCACCAGATCACATGCCGAACTCTTCCTCACTTATCCATGACTCATGCTAACCTTTCAGCTATTAAAGGCTGCACCACATCTTTTATAGGCTTTTACTCTTTTTACTTTAAAAATTCAGCTCCCTATATTCACCTCCTCTATGGAATCCTGCCTCTACTGCCCTAAGTATATCGAGTCTCTTCTTCTAGTGGCTTACTCCCACCTCTGTTCTATCACCTATTACATTGTAAAGCAGCTTATTAGTTCATTTATTTGCCCCCCTGACAATGTGAGCTCTTTAAGATCAGGACACTCTCTCTTACTGATGTTTCCTACTGAACACAGTAAACTCAGAGAGCAGATGCCGTACAGACATTCGTTGAACTAATAAATAAATTAATGAACAAATGTAAACTACTGTATAGTTTAAAATCAATTTTCCAGCAGATACTATAATGTGCAAATAGCATATATTTATTTACTTGCTTTCTTATCTGTATTTCTTCTCCTGTGCCTGAACTGCCAACACCTCTAAGTTTTTTGAGGGCCACTGACCTTGTCTGTTTTTCACCTCATCCATATTTCCCATTTCACACCTAGTAGCCACCCAATAAATATTTACTAAAGGAAGAATCATGTTGTTGGATCTTGATAACCCTGTGGAGTGAGTAGCTGATTACAAGTAAGCTGAAGCTTTAATCACAGAGGACCCCTTGGAAATACATTCAATGCCTGATACAATACTTAGTACTCAGCAAATGGTTTGCAAAAACACTAATACAGTGAAGAAAAACAATTCTACAGTCTAGGTATGCCTGGGGGTATTTGGAAGGCAAAGTTGGTTACAGGTAAGCAGGATTTGAAGATAAAAATGAAAAAGGAGATGATTGATCTTAAAGATAGTAGGAGGGAATTAGTATATAAACACAGGTAACGTTTTGAATCTGGAAAAGAAAAAAAAGATGGTGATGTTTCTTCTAAAACAATGTAAACTCCCTTCCATGGTGTTTTCTCTCTCTCTCTTAGTTGAAAGGTCATAGTCCTTTAAGATGGCCTGCATGGACTTCCATTGCCTAGCGCCAGCCTAGCCCTCCACTTCATCACCCTATCAGGTCCTACACTTCAGCTGTGTGACCTGCCTTCAGTTCTTCAGTGTCCTCAGGGCCTTCATTCATGTTGTTCTCTTTGCCTGTAACCATCTTTTTCATCTTCCTCTCCTCTTTGATATTCAGGTCTTGCTTTAGGTGATACTTCATTAAGGAAAGTGTTCCTAACTCCCTATGTTAGGTTAGAGGATAGCAAATTGCAGATACTTTATGAATTATTATATTACATTAATACATCTTGCTTCCTAGACTATAACCCTATGCTGTCAGGCAAAGAATCTGTATTCTTTGCCATTATAACTCCAACTCCCAATGCCATGATGGACTCAAATTTTTAGTTGAATAAATGAATAAATACTATGGTCATATGAGAAAGAATGAAACATTAATATATAGACATTTATAGGGAAAGAAAAGCAGATGTATTTCATATTACATACCCTTTTTGGACTTCATAGTGAAATACCTGGGTAAAGTTGAAAATATTTGGGAAAATAAGATAATTTAGCATCAGTCAAAATGGAGAGTTCAATACGGAATAAACAAAGACTCAAAACCCACAGATTAGCCAACAAAGCACAAAGAAATCTGAGATCACCAGTGCAGCTCCCTATGTTCTTTCTTGCCATACTGGGACACATATTGGTCCAGAGTTGACAGATGAAATCTCCAAGCAATGTAAGCAGGGAATCATTTCCACAAAGAAAGCTATTTAAGTTATAAAGTATATCCATTATATACTCTGATAATTATAAAGCTGACTCCAACATCTCTCAGTGAATCATGCCCCATAAATGCTTAAAGTTTAAGTTTGTTTACCATTTACAACCTTGACTAACCAGAGGTACCCTATTTAAATCATTCCATAGATCATGAATTTCCAATGTCTACCTACTGGTCAATGTCATCCGGGTTTGACTGGTACGTCAACAGGGAAGTTGACCTTTTCCTAACCACTTCTTTCTTCTTTTATTCCTGGTGTCCCCAGGGTAGGCAGGATGCGTTACAAAACAGCCGCTAATGTTTTTCTTACCACTTATTATCCCAAATTCATTTAAATCAACTGACAGATAATCAAAAGAAATCATGCACACAATTTTAGTGTGGTTAGCTGCTAATATCCAATTTATAGAAGATACGTGAAGCAGAATAAATTATCTACAATCACACTACCTAACATTTTAGGACCTGAAATAATTCAAGCTTTAACTAAACCTAAATTGTACGGAGAAAAAACACATATAAAACAAAATATTCACATCCTGTTGTGATCCTTAAATGTACTTACTTTATCCCCACCTGATAATAAAGGATTAAAAATGTTAAAGTTGTACTTATATTAGGCTATATATATATATATCTGATTGCATACCACCTCTAAAAGACTTCTAGAAGTAAGCATTTGTATAATTTTATCCAAGTTAAAAAAAATTAGTTGTTGCTAACTGTAAGATTATGATAACAAAGACCTTTTTTATCCATCTTACTGGGGGCACATTGATTTTCCAACAGATTCTAGAGCTAATGACTTTAAGGATAGCTGTATTTCTCCTTTACACAACCCTGTATTTCACCCTAAGTGATTTGCAAGACAGGGTTATAATCTAGGCATGCCAGAATCCTAGGTGCTAATTTTTATAAAATAGAATCAAATAATTAGAATAGAGGTTTGCATCTATTTAATCAACATGAACATTTTATTCCTAAGATATATTTTCTTTCAGAAATATGCTGTAAAATGAGTCAGTATATTTCTGAAAAAAAAATACACGGATATGTTTTTAAATCTCATCCAGAAGTGAAATCACTTGAAGGACAGGCATTTAAAACTGGTCTTCAATGATTTTTTTGCACACCAGATTTGGACGATCACTAAGGAAAGATACAACATTCTTTGGGATAAAAGCATTTCTAAATGAAAATGTGTTTGTGAGATGAAAAATATTAACTTTTTGCCTTGCATGTGGTAAACATATGATACCATGGACAAAATTTTAAAAAATAAAAAACGTTTCAAGGTAGTAAATCAAAAACAATTTTATGAGCTAGGTAATTTAAATATTTTTATTCCCATTGTTCAGATAAGCTAACAGTGTATTAAGAGTGTAAGTATATTCCCTTTTTCTAACTCAATGTCCTTTCACATCATGTGAAATAGATCTTATTATCACTGTTTTTTGCTTCTGCAAGTTTCTGTAGCATGAGTGCAGAGTTGAGTAGGAAGCACGGTGTTTTGTTTTGCTTTGTTTTTTCATTCTTACTTAACATAGATACCTTCCCGTACCCTCCATTGCCTTGCAAATAGAATGAGGCTTCTACTTCCACAAAGTAATCACAGAACTGCAATCAAGGAGTGATAATAAGCATTACTACATTTAAAGACCTTCAGGATTACAAAACAGGAGGATAAAAGAGGAGAAATTAAGGCCTAAAGGAAACTAGAAATCTTTTTCTTAAATTATAGATTCAGGAAAAAATGTTGCTCTGTTCCTAAAACTACAAATTCTTTTCCAGCTGCTTTTAATTTTAAACATATCCAAGCCATTTAAAGCATAAAAACACATCCAATTATAAAAGAAGTCATCTTTTCTTGTTTGGTTGGTTTTCTTTTCTTTTGCCCTTAAGAATTTCTTTTATTATCTCACAAGCACAGCTTATATATTCAAAACTATGCTTGTTGCATTTTATCCAAAATTTCTAGGTATTTTATCATAGAAGCATATGTGAAAATATACAAGACATTGATTTCAAAAAAGTAGGTGATATAATAGTTTCTTCATCTATATAATTAAACACATACTAAATCGGTTGCTTCAAAACCTATTACATTAAGGTGTTAATGTTGCATTAATCTTCATGTGATCTTCACTTATGGCCAATTCTTGAGCAGAACGGTGAAGAGGCAGCATAATCAATTATTTCAGAAACCCAGAAATTGAAAGGGCTCCCAGTCAGTAACTGTGACTCTGAGGTCAGCATGAAATTATACATTGTAGGCATTTGCTAGGGAGTGGAGCCTAATATTTAGCTTAAATGTCAGTGAACATTGGCTATCTTAGTGCCTAAAGAAATCACCCTTTGCTTATTTCTCTGGGTGAGGTGCTGACAATTACCTTGGCTTGTATATTTTGGGGGATAAGAGCAGGGAAGAGTCTGCTTTTGTTGCTGGTAGCAACATGAAGTGATAGCACCCTCAGGCAATAGTGTAATGCTGGTGTAATGGATGGCATCTCTAGAAAAAAAATAAGGAAGATCATAGAAGGTATTTGGTAAAGAGTTATTAGTTTCTACTATATACTGAGCAAGCAAGGTGCTAACTTTATGTAAACAGGAGATGAATATCCAGGGGTAAATTGATTGTCAAACTAATGGGGTGTGTCACAGCCCCTCATTTTCTGTACAGTCCTTCTTAGAAAGGCTCTACCAATACTGGATATGATCCTATATTTTTGTAAAATTTGCAAAAGTATTTTGTATTCTTCTTTTTAATAACAACTTCCCTTCCCCATATTATATAAACTTTAGTCATCCTCAACTTGTATCTTCCCGTGGACACAGTCCATGAATTTGCAAATTAAGATAATCACTTCCAATTATTCCAGGAGAAGGTATATAGACTTCATATCCTTATAAGATTTGAACTCTTCTCTCCTTGCAGTTTGCAGGGCTTCCTCAGCAACTATGGACTTTTTGGGAAAGCAAAAATAACTGAAAGGAGTGGGTGCTGTACCTGTCATTCAGAACATACCTTGGACATGGACGTCAAAAGTTTTTGCCATTTGTCAATCACTGTCAGCGGTGGGCCTTTCTCTCTAAGCGGGGGTCAGGTGCAGCAGCATCTGTAGGGCAGCCCTGGAATATTCTGTGACTAAAGTGATGGCATGTAAACATAATCCTCAGGGCCAGCACAGACTCATGACTGTCCCAAGTTATGCCAGTGAAGAAATTTATAGGACTCTGTTAAGAGATATCTGGATTTCTGTGTGAGACTAGTAATCAGGGGACCAGAGATACAGAGCCAAATTCACACTATGAGAGATTAGGCAGGGAAAGATACTGAATCAGGGGCACACCGAATAAACCAGTGATCACACGGACACTGAGGGTCCTCTTCTCTCCTCTGGAGTTCTTTGGGCCACAACTGAATAAACTCATAACTATGCCTTCATATTTATATTGTGACATTTATGTGCAGATTTGCTGTTTGGTGACAGTGTCTGTCTCTTCCTGCCACTTTAGTCATCATGACCCCAAAATGTAAGAAGCCAAAACCAGACACAATTAATAGTACAAGGCTGTCTAGGTTACCGGCCACTGAAAGAGGTTAGGAGTCAAAATACAGTTAATAAGATAAGGTGAGGCAGGCAGACTCTGAAATAGACAGATTCTGAAATTAGTTTTGCAAAACCTGAGTCTAGAAACTGATTGGTCACTATCACCAAGTTTTTAAGTTACTATGTTAGACAGAATAATGAACTTTTAAACATGTGCATGGCTAATCCCCAGAACCTGTGAATATATTACCTTACGTGGTAAAGGGGGCTTTGTAGACGTGATTGAATGAAAGGATCTTGAGATGGAGAGATTATATTGGATTATCCAGGTGGGTCCAATGTAATCATAAGGGTTCTTATAAGAGGAAGGCAGGAGGGTTAAAGTCAGAGAAGGAGAAGTGACAACAGAAGTAGAGGTTGGGATGGAAGAGGGCCAAAAGCCAAGCACGGGTAACCTCTAAAAACTGGAAAAGGCAAAGAAAGGGATTTTCCCCTACAGCCTCCAGAAGGAATGAGGTCTGCCAACACCTAGATGTTGCCCCCATTTCACTCATTAGGACCTCTGACTACCAGAGCTTTAAGATAAATGTGCTGTTTTAAGCCACTAAATTAATGGTAATTTGTTATAGCAGCAATCAGACATTAATACAGTGGTTGCACAACCTGGGATTATCATTGGCTTAAATAGCAGGTGTTCAGTCTCATAATTTATAGGTGTTTTTTTCTCATTCATTTTAAGTATTTTACTTTTATTTTTTAAGAATTATAGCCAATAGTTGAAAGCAATTGCATATGATTAATAAACAAAAGTTAAGTGACTAATATGAGATGCTTAGAAACACTAAAAGGCATTTTAAAAAAGTTTTTTAAACAGTAGCATTAAACATATATATATGTATATATAATTCACGTTGTATGAAATTTAATGGTAAACAAAAATAAAGCACAATGTGATCCCACAATATAATAACATTTATACTAAAATAGAATAATATATAATTTTACAATTGACCCATTGTTCTGCCAAATCAAAATTAAAAATTATTTCATTCTAAAAATTAAATGAAGGAAACTAAGTGAAATGAAAAAAAAAGATTCACTAAAGAAATGCTTTTAAATATCAGAATCATTTTATACATATATATATACACATATATAAATAAATACATATACATAACATAAAATTGGAAAGAGTATGAAAACCAAAAGCAGAAAAAGCAAAAATAAAACTAAGAAACCTCCAGATTCAGGGAAATCTCTCTCTCTATTAAAACAATAATGTATTACAGTGGAATTTCAGGGTAAGTTCTCAGTTTGTTGTGCTTTAATTTCTGTTGCCTTTAGACTTTTAACAAGGAAGAAAATGTATTTGAGAACTTCAGGAAAAAAGGAATGTTTTCTCTTCAGATTAAAAAAAAAACACAGTGAAATGCCTCAAATTGATCTACTATGGGCACAGAGATATGATACTTTTCTGAAGAAGTAGCAATATCAGTGAGCATAGTAAATAAACTTCCAGAACAGAGAAGGGGAACTGACTGAGAGTCCACTCTCACAAAAGCTTCATAAATGTGCTGTTTAAAACAGTACACATTTTCATAGGCAGCGGCTTTAAAGCCAAGCATAATGTAAGAATTAACTCCCTGAATCTGAAATGATTGTAGTCAGTTTATAAGATCAGTTTAATTGGCCCCTTCTTTATTGGCATTTCTAGGATTTGCCCTGGTTTCTAAATCCTCAGAACCAAATACCCAGACTAAATTTAGCTAATCTCACTCTTTGGCATTTTAATGATGTTTTCCCCTCCAAAATTATACTCTTCTGCTATTAATTCAAATTATTGAGCCCCAAACCATCAACTTTCTTAGGTGTTTTAATTATTTAACTTGTTTACTCATTTCAACCTTGCTTTCAATGCTCAATGGTTCATGAGAGTCTTTCCCATTCTTATAATTCATTTCAGGCTGCACTTGATGGCCCATCAAGAATAATAGCATTTTAAAAACATCTCAGACTTGACTGCCCACTACATTGGTTCTCATTAAGCATATTTTCTTTCAGCTTGATCTGTTTTACATTTCTTAACATCATGGGAAAGCATCAGAAAATCCTCAACATGTAGCCTGATAATCCTGATCACTATGTGCAATGGATTATTCTCTCACAGACAACATATGGAATAAGCAGATTGTGACTGTTATGTATTGTTCCTAAGCAAAGTATGTCAAGGTATCTGCCAGTTCTAGAGACTGGCACACATCTACAAGTAATATCTACAAATTCTGTTTAAAACATTTTGCCTAGAAACCATGATGGCTCTTTTCTTCTTTCCATTTTACTTCTACAAATATAAAAGGACTTGTTCATCAACATGCCAAATAACGTAAGAAGTGTAACAGAAGATCACAATGGGGTCACTATTTCTACCATGATAAACATTATTTAAAAAGGTCTGAATAGCATTTCTTTTATCGCTTCAACTGTCCCCCCAGCCCCTGTCCCCATCCTCCACACACACTCACACAAACATATTCCAGATGAGTTCCAGACCATATTTTCAGAGGTTCTGCTAAAGATAGCATATATGTTCTTTTAGTACTTCTCAAAATACATAACATAGAACCTTAAACCTACTAGGCACTCAGTAAGTATTTGCTGTGTAATGCCATTTAGGAGCAAATATTAAGACAATGAAGTAATAAAGAATGGTTTTTAGATTTTTAAAATCTGTATTTGAATTACAAAAGTAATTCATGCCTAGTATAAAAAAATAAAAAACACACAAAAAAGCAAAAAGGGTAAAATAAAAATACCTTAGTTTTTAGGGCAACAAAATATTATACAAGATAATTCCAAAGAGAAAATCCCCAGATGATTTTTCCAAATCATCATGGCAAATTTTAAAAAGTATAAACCATTTATAAGGAATATAACAAGAAAACATAATTACAAACTTTAACATAATGGCTACTATGGATTCTTCTTTTTGATGGTGAAACAAAGAGGAATGAGAGTCTGGCTATAACTGAGAAACTCACAGTGTGGGAGGAAAGTCAGACACTGTGAGAAATGGTGTTACAGGCAGAAACACAAAGTGCTATGGTAAGCACAGCTAAATAAGCCAATATACACAGCTGTGTTACTGTTTTGTTTAGTGTGAGAATTTGTATTACTAGTGTCTCTCCTTCAGAAATAAACTCACATCTACTTTAAATTTCTCTGTATATTTATCTGAAATTGGAACTACAGCCAAAGGATGACATTCTCCTAGTTTCACTGCTTCTTTCTCCAACCCCATCCTCCACCAGCTCATGAAGAAATAAATACTCAAACATGAAACAGACCAGTTTTCCTAAGACCTTTTTGGACACTGTAAGAAAAATACCATGACTAACAAGTAAGACTGAGCAGTTAGGAGGACATCTTATCATACTAATACTTATTACACCTTAGTAACAGATCTTAAAAGGAATGAAAAAAAATATGCTAAAAAGAGCATCAATCACTAACATTTATGGAAATTACTACAGACTGTAGATGTAAAGAAATATGTCTTGCAATAGCACCACTAACCACCCAGGTTATTAGGTATCACTTAGTACAAACTCTTTTGTAATATTTACATTAAAATAATGGAATACCTGCAAGGGTTTGTTTTGCTTTAAACGGATACACGATAATGGACACATTTGTATTAGCCAGAGTTGACCATTCCACATAAAAACTAATCAAAATGACCAAGAACGTAATAACCACTTATTGATAATTAAAATTGGTTCAGTTATTCACTCAACAAATAGTTACTGAAGACCAGCTATGTGCCAGGCACTATTAGCTAGATGAAATTTATGAACAAAATAGTTCCCACTATCATGGGGCTTACATCTTAGTGGCAAGAGAAAAATAGATGGGTAATAAGTTATAGAGAAAAATAAAGCAGGAAAAGGGGATAGAGAGCAACTGGCAAGGTTTTGAGTTGGTGCTAGGAGATCTTAGTAGGAGATAATGGTTTGGATAATTTGGGGAGCTGTGAAAATGAGCAACAGTGGCCCAAATCTAGAAAAATGTATAAGGAATAACTTATAGGATATTATAACCATATGGTAATAAAAATTGAGAAAGGAGAAGTCAAGGATGACTCCCACTTGGCAGCATCAAGGTTATTGAAGAATCAAAAGTTGATACTGAGAGGAGGATCAGAGGATCCATCCTACGGACAGAGGGTTTAATTGGATTCTTGGAGAGCTTTATATGCGCCCCCTGTACTGATGTAGTAAACTAGTGTTTTATTCCTATCGGGGAGGTCTGAGTTAAAGATAGGTGTGTTAGCTGTTTTTATCATGGAACAAAAGAGCAGTAACTATTTTTTTAGGGGGTGGCATAAACTTGAAAATATTCTCCCAATCGGGATTATAAATGCTTCTCATGGACCTGCTGTGAGCCATACACATAAAAGAAAAGCTATGTTTTTCAAGTCCTGTCAAAGGGGATTTCATGGGGAGGCATAATACCTCAGTAGAAAGAAAATGAAGGTATCACCAGGATACAAGAAATAACAGAAGGAGTAACAAACAAAATAGAAACTCTTGGCCCTTGCTTAGTGAACAGCAGATGAGAGATTCCCTTTGCTGGGGACGTGGGAGTCTTCTGACCTATATATGATAGATACTCATGGGAGAATGAGTCAATGGCAAACAGTGCAGGACAATGCAAGATCACTCTGAGTGTACTTACCAAGTCAGAAGGATTCTTCTTTTTTCTCTCCTTCTTCTCTTTCCTTTCAAAATTTGCAAACCTGAAAGGACCACAAACAGAAGTTAGGAAGGTGTTCAATGGGAGCAGAGGAAGAGCCTAAATAAGGAAAGAAAGAAATGATTACGCTTTCCTTATTCAACTGCTGGCTTCTTACCTGGTGCAGGCTGAAACCAGGGACTGCAAAAGCCTTAGCTTTGAATCAAGTTTGGAATTCTAACTTTGATCCAAGATTGGGCATTTTAATTAATAAAGTGAGGGACTATAGACATATTCTCTAAGAGAAAGATGACAAAATTTATAACACTTGCTCAAGGTTTTACCTGAGGCACTGGAAGAACTACCCCACTGTGCAGAATTAAAAAGAGACTGCAAGACAAACATATTCAAGTAGATATGTGTGTGTGTGTGTCCTAATATGTCTATTATTTCTTATCAGTGTTAAGAAAATTTAATAAACTATTACTTGTCTTTAACATGGTTCTTAATAAACTTATTGAATAGGATAGGATCAATGATAAGAAACTTATGCAATGTCTCAATTGATAATAATTCCACAGGCTAATTATAAGCCCTTTCCATTTTACTGCAAATTTTCTATATCTTGTCCACTGGGATAGACTAAGAAACTCTAAGAAAATGTTTTATTAAAGACAGATAGGAGAGCAGCCAAGATGGCAGAAAAGGACACTAAGCTTACCTCTGCTCACAAGCACACCAAAATCACAACAACCTGCAGAGCAACCGTTGTTAAAAAAGCCTGAAAACTATCAGAAAAGATCTTCCACAACTAAAGACATAAAGAAAGAAACACAAGACCAGTAGGAGGGGTGGACTTGTGAAATAATCAGATATCATACTCCCTGGGTGAGCGACCCACAACTGGAGAATAATTATATTACAGAGGTTCTCCCACAGGAGTGAGAGTTCTGAGCCTCAGGTCAGACATTCCCAGCCTGGGGGTCCGGCAACAGGAAGAGGAGGCCCCAGAGCATTTGGCTTTGAAGGCCAGTGGGACTTGGCTGCAGGAGCTCCAGAGGATTGGGGGAAATAGAAACTTCACTCTCAAAGGGCACACACAAAATCTCACACTCAGCAGGACCAAGGACAAAAGCAGTAATTTCATAGGAGCCTGTGCCAGACCTACCTGCTTGTCTTGGAGGATCTCCTGGGGAGGCAGGGAGTGGCTGTAGCTCATTCTGGGGACATAGACACTGGTGGAAGACATATCAGGGAATATTCATCTACAGGAACTTTCCTGGAAGCTGACATCTTGCTTGCATCATTAGCATCAAGACCTGGCCCACCCAACAGCCTGTAGCCTCAACTGCTGGGATACTTCAGGTCAAACAACTAACTGGGTAGGGAAACATTCCCACCCATTAGCAGACAGGCTGTCTAAAGACTTCCTGAGCCCACAGTCTCCTCTTTACATGCCCCAAAACATGGCCCTGCATATTAGAGGGCTGAGACACAGTTGCAACCACCATTCAGTAAGCACCAGCCCCACCCACCAGGAAATATGCACAAGCCTCTAGACCAGTCTCACCCATCAGGGGACAGACACCAAAAGCAAGAAAACTATGGTCCTACAGCCTGCAGGCCAAATCCACAAACATATGCCCGGCACTACCCTAGGACCAGCTGGCCCCTGGCCCTTGGGTGATGAGAAGGGAGTGAACTCCTGGGATGCATGGGATGTATTCTATAGAGGGCCACTTCTCCAAGGTCAAGAAATGTAACTAACCTACTACATACAAAAAAAAAAATACAAATAGAAATTTAGACACAATGAGGTGACAGAGGAATATGTTTCAGATGATGGAACAAAATAAAACTCCAGAAGAACTAACTGACACAGAGATAGGCAATCTACCTGAGAAAGAGTTCAGAGCAATGATCATAAAGAAGATCAAATAATTCAGGAGGAGAATGTATGCACAGAGTGAGAAATTAGAAATTTTTAACAAAGAATTAGAAAATATAAAGAACAACTAAACAGAACTGAAGACTAAAATAACTAAACTGAAAAATACACTAGAATGAATAAATAGTAGCCTAAATAAGGTAGAGGAATGGATCAGTGAGCTTGGAGACAGACTAGTGGAAATCACTGATGATGAACAGAAAAAAAGAAAAAAGAATGAAAAGAAATGAGGACAGTTAAGACACCTCTGGGGAAAAAAATCAAGCATGTTAATATTCACATATAAGGGTCCCAGAAGGAGAAGAGAGAGAGAAAGGACCTGAGAAAATATTTGAAGAGATAATAGCTGAAAACTGCCCTAAACTTGGAAAGGAAACAGTCACTCAAGTCCAGGAAGCACAGAGAGTCCCATATTGGATTAACACACAGATGAAAACATTTAGACACATTGTAATCAAAATGACAAAAATTAAAGATGAAGAGAGAATATTAAGGGAAAAGCAACAAATAATATACAAGGGAACTCTCATAAGGCTGTCAACTCATTTTTCAGCAGAAACTCTGCAGGCCAGAAGAGAGTGGCACAATATAAGTAAATGATGAAAGAGAAAAACCTACAACCAAGAATACTGTACCCAGCAAGCCTCTCATTCAGATATTGGGAAACCAAAAGCTTTACAGACAAGCAAAAGCTAAAAGAATTCAGCACCACCAAATCAGTTTTGCAGCAAATGCTAAAGGAACTTTTCCAGGGAGAAAAGAAAAGGCCACAACAAGAAACAAGAAAATTACAAAATGGAAAAGCTCACTGGTAAAACCAAACATACAATAAAGGTAGGAAATCATCCACACAAAAGCTAGTTGGAAGGGTGAAAGACAAAAGTAGTAAGATCATTTGTATCCACAATAAGCAGTTAAGGGATACACAAAACAATTAGATGTAAAACATATATCAAAACAGTAATCAGGAGGGGAGAAGAGTACAAATGCAGGGTATCTAAAATGTATATGAAATTAAGAGATCAGCAACTTAAGTATATATATACTTCTGTACAAAAACCCCATGGTCACTGCAAAATGAAAGTCTATAATAGATATACATAGAAAAAAGAAAAGGAATCCAAACAAAACACTAAAGATAGTCATAAAATCACAAGAGAAGAGAACAAAAGAAGAAAGGGGTAAAAGACCTACAAAAACAAATCCAAAACAATTAATAAAATGATAAGAACATACATATCAATAATTTCCTTAAATACAAGTGGACTAAATGCTCCACCCAAAAGACATAGACTGGATGAATGGATATAAAATCAGGACATGTATATATGCTGCCTACAAGAGACTCACTTTGGATTTAGAGACATGTACAGACAAAGTGAGGGGGTGGAAAAATGTATTCCATGCAAATGGAAATTGAAAGAAAGGTGGAGTAGCAATACTTATATCAGACAAAATTAGACTTTAAAATAGAGATTGTCACAGAGACAGAGAAGGACACTACATAATGATCTAGGGATCAATCCAAGAAGAAGATATAGCAATTATAAATATATATGCACCCAACATGGGAGCACCTCAATATATAAGGCAAATGTTAACAGACATAAAAGGAGAAATCAATAATAACACAATAATAGCAGGGAACTTTAACACCCCACTTAGATCAGTGGACAGATAGCCCTGACAGAAAATCAACTAGGAAACACAGGCCTTAAATAACACATTAGACCAAATGAACTTAATTGATATATATATAGAGTGTTTCATCTGAAAACATCAGAATGCACATCCTTTTCAAGTGCACATGGAACATTCTCCAGGATAGATCACATGGTAGGCCACAAAACGAGCCTTGGTAATTTTAAGAAAATTGAAATCATGTCAAGCATCTTTCCAAACCACAGTGCGATGAGGCTAGAAATTAATTACAAGAAAAAACTGCAAAAAACACAAACACAGGGAGGTTAATCAATATGGTCCTAAACAACCAATGGATCACTGAAAAAATCAAAGAGGCAATCAAACAATACCTAGAGACAAAAGAAAATAAAAACACAATGATCCAAAACCTATGAGATGCAGCAAAAGCAGTTCTAAGAGGGAAGTTTATAGCAATACAAGTTTACCTCAAGAAACAAGAAAAATCTCAAAAAAATCACCTAGGGCTTCCCTGGTGGTGCAGTGGTTGAGAGTCTGCCTGCCAATGCAGAGGACACGGGTTCGTGCCCTGGTATGGGAAGATCGCACATGCCGTGGAGCGGCTGAGCGCATGAGCCATGGCCGCTGAGCCTGCATGGACAGAACCTGTGCTCCACAACGGGAGAGGCCACAACAGTGAGAGGTCCATGTACCACAAAAAAAAAAAAAAAAAAAAAAATCACCTAACTTTACACCTAAAGCAACTAGAAAAAGAAGAGCCAACCAAACCCAAGGTTAATAGAAGGAAAGAAATCATAAATATCAGAGCAGAGATAAATGAAGTAGAGACTTAAAAAAAATAGAAAAGATCAATGAATCTAAAAGAAGCTTGTTCTTTGAAAAGATAAACAAAATAGATAAACCTTTAGCCTGACTTATCATGAAAAAAAGGGAGAGGGCCCAAATCAATAAAATCAGAAATGAAAAAGAAAACATTACAACAAACACACAGAAATACAAAGGATCATAAGAGGCTACTATGAGCAACTATACACCAATAAAATGGACAACCTAGAAGAAAGTGATCAATTCTTAGAAAGGCACAATCCCCCAAGACTAAACCAGGAAGAAATAAAAAATATGAACAGACCAATTACCAGTACTGAAATTGAATCAGTAATTTTAAAACTCTCAAAAAACAAAGCTCCAGGACCTGAGGGCTTCACAGGTAAAACAGTTAGAGAAGAGTTAATACCTACCTTTCTGAAATTATTCCCAAAAAAATGCAGAGGAAGAAATACTTCCTTATTCATTGTATGAAGCCACCTTCACCCTGATACCAAAACCAGTCAAAGATACCACACAAAAAAGAAAAATATAGGCCAACATCACTGATGAACATAGATGCAAAAATCCTCAACAAAATACTAGTAAACTGAATGCAACAATACATTAAAAGGATCATACACCATGTGCAAGTTTCTTTGAAAAGATAAACAAAATAGATAAACCTTTAGCCTGACTTATCATGAAAAAAAGGGAGAGGGCCCAAATCAATAAAATCAGAAATGAAAAAGAAAACATTACAACAAACACACAGAAATACAAAGGATCATAAGAGACTACTATGAGCAACTATACACCAATAAAATGGACAACCTAGAAGAAAGTGATCAATTCTTAGAAAGGCACAATCCCCCAAGACTAAACCAGGAAGAAATAAAAAATATGAACAGACCAATTACCAGTACTGAAATTGAATCAGTAATTTTAAAACTCTCAAAAAACAAAGCTCCAGGACCTGAGGGCTTCACAGGTAAAACAGTTAGAGAAGAGTTAATACCTACCTTTCTGAAATTATTCCCAAAAAAATGCAGAGGAAGAAATACTTCCTTATTCATTGTATGAAGCCACCTTCACCCTGATACCAAAACCAGTCAAAGATACCACACAAAAAAGAAAAATATAGGCCAACATCACTGATGAACATAGATGCAAAAATCCTCAACAAAATACTAGTAAACTGAATGCAACAATACATTAAAAGGATCATACACCATGTGCAAGTGGGATTTACCCCAGGGATACAAGGATTTTTCAATATCTGCAAATCAATCAATGTGACACAACATTAACAAACTGAAGAATAAAAACCATATGATCATCTCAATAGATGCAGAAAAAGCTTTTCATAAAATTCAACATCAATTTATAATAAAAACTCTTCAAAGAGGGAACCTACCTCAACATAATAAAGGCCTTATAGACAAACCCACTGTTAACATCACACTCAATGGTGAAAAACCATTTTCTCTAAGATCAGGAACAAAACAAGGATGCCCACTCTTGCCACTTTTATTCAACACAGTTTTGGAAATCCTAGCCACAGCAATCAGAGAAGAAAAAGAAATAAAAGGAATACAAACTGAAAAGAAGAAGGAAAACTGTCTCTGTTTGCATATGACATGAAGCTATACATAGAAAATCCTAAAGATGCTACCAGAAAGCAACTAGAGCTCATCAATGAATTAGGTAAAGATCCAGGGTACAAAATTAATATACAGAAATCTGTTGCATTTCTATACACTAATAACAAAATATCAGAAAGAGAAACTAAGGAAACAGTCCCATTTACCATCACATCAAAAAGAATAAAATACCTAGGAATAAACCTACCTAAGGAGGCAAAAATACCTGTACTCTGAAAACTATGACACTGATGAAAGAAACTGAAGACAACACAAACAGATGGAAAGGTATACCATGTTCTCTGATTGGAAGAATCAATACTGTTGAAATGGCCATACTAGCCAAGGCAATCTACAGAGTCAATGCAATTCCTATCAAATTACCAATGGTATTTTTCAATTTTTCACAGAACTAGAACAAAAATTTTTTAAATTTGTATGGAAACACAAAATACCCTGAATAGCCAAAACAATCTTGAGAAAGAAGAAGAAAGCTGGAAGAATCATGCTCCCAAACTTTAAACTATACTACAAAGCTATAGCAATAAAAAAGTATGGCACTGGCACAAAAACAGACATATAGATCAATGGAACAGGATAGAAAGCCCAAAAATAAACCCATAAATTAATTGTTAATTAATCTATGACAAAGAAAGCAAGAATGCACAATGGATAAAGACAGTCTCTTCAATAAGTAGGCTTGGGTCAGCTATACAGCTACATGTGAAAGAATAAAATTAGAACATTCTCTAACACCATATACAAAAATAAACTCAAAATTGATTAAAGACCAAAATGTAAAACCAGATACTATAAAACTCCTAGTGGAAAACATAGAATACTCTTTGACATAAATTGCAGCACTATTTTTTTGGATCTGTCTCTGAGCATAATGGAAATAAAAACAAAAATTTAAAAATGGGACCTAATTAAACTTAAAAGCTTTTGCATGGCAAAGGAAACCATAAACAAAACAAAAAGACAACCTATGGACTGGGAGAAAATATTTGCAAAAAATGCTACAGTCAAGGGATTAATTCCCAAAATACACAAACAGCTCATACAGCTTAATATCCAAAAAACAAACAACCCAATCAAAAAATAGGCAGAAGACCTAAATAGACATTTCTCCAAAGAAGACATACAGATGGCCAACAATGACATGAAAAGTTGTTCAATATTGCTAATTATTACAGAAATGCACATCAAAACTACAATGAGGTGTCACCTTATACCAGTCAGAATGCCCATTATCAAAAAGTCTACAAATAATAAATACTGGAGAGGGTGTGGAGTAAAAGGAACCCTACTAAACCAGCAGTCCCCAACTTTTTGGCAACAGGGACCAGTTTTGTGGAAGACAATTTTTCTACTGACCGGCAGGGGTGGGGGATGGTTTCAGATGATTCAAGCTCATTACATTTATTGTGCACTTTATTTCTATTATTTTTACATTGTAATATATAATGAAATAATTATACAACTCACCACAATGCAGAATCAGTAGGAGCCCTGAGCTTGTTTTTCCTGCAACTACATGGTCCAATCTGGGGATGGTGGGGGACAGTGACACCCGAAGTGTGTTTCTTATGGCCAGTCTACTCTGTAATATCGTTTTGGTGCTGTCACTGAAGAAAACTTTTCTTCACAAAGATAGGATGTTGGAAATGGAAGTAGGCTTTTCAGTGCTTTTGTGGCAATCTCAGGATATTCCGCCTTGACTTTAATCCAGAATATATGGAGATTTCAAGTTGTCTCAAACATACTCTTAAGGTCACTGTCATTTGCAATCTCAAGCAGTTGATCCTCTTCTAGCATGGACAAGTTGATCACCAGACTTATTCACAAATGGGTCATGGATCCATTCCTTCCCAGTTCGGGGGTCTTTTGTGGTTAGGAAGTAATGCTCAAACTCTTTTGAAAGCTGAGATAGGTGATCATGCACTAGCTGGGAGAAAGAAGGCCCTAGCTCAGTCTCTTTCAAAAATCTCTGCTAATGTTTGAAACATGTCAAAAATCCCAATGTTCACTCAACGCCGCCAAAATTCCAGTTTGGATTTGAATGCAGCCACTTTATCTGCCAACTTGAACACAGCTGTCATTCTCCACTAAAGTGACAGATTGAGTTCGTTGATCAGGTTGAATATGTCACACAAGTAAGCAAGATTTTTTTTAACATCTTTATTAGAGTATAATTGCTTTACAATGGTGTGTTAGTGTCTGCTTTATAACAAAGTGAATCAGTTATACATATACATATGTCCCCATATCTCTTTTCTGTTGCAACTCCCTCCCTCCCACCCTCCCTATCCCACACCTCTAGGTGGTCACAAAGCACTGAACTGATCTCCCTGTGCTATGTGGCTCCTTCCCACTAGCTATCTACTTTACGTTTGGTAGTGTATATATGTCCATGCCACTCTCTCACTTTGGCCCAGCTTACACTTCCCTCTCCCCATATCCTCAACTCCATTCTCTAGTAGGTCTACATCTTTATTCCCAACTTCCCCCTAGGTTCTTCTGACCTTTTTTTTTTTTCTTTTTTTAGATTCCATATACATGTGTTAGCATACAGTATTTGTTTTTCTCTTTCTGACTTACTTCACTCTGTATGACAGTCTCTAGGTCCATCCATCTCAATACAAATAACTCAGTTTCATTCCATTTTATGGCTAATACTCCATTGTATATATATGCCACATCTTTATCCATTCACATGTTGATGGACACTTAGGTGGCTTCCATGTCCTGTCAATTGTAAATGGAGCTGCAATGAACATTTTGGTACATGACTCTTTTTGAATTATGGTTTTTCTCAGGGTTTATGCCCAGTAGTGGGATTGCTGGGTCGTATGGTAGTTCTATTTTTAACCTCCATACTGTTCTCCATAGTGGCTGTATAAATTTACATTCCCACTAAAAGTACAAGAGTGTTCCCTTTTTCCACACCCTCTCCAGGATTTATTGTTTGTAGATTTTTTGGATGATGGCTATTCGACTGGTGTGAGATGATATCTCATTGTAGTTTTGATTTGCATTTCTCTAATGATTAATGATGTTGAGCATTCTTTCATGTGTTTGTTGGCAATCTGTATATCTTCTTTGGAGAAATGTCTGTTTAGGTCTTCTGCCCATTTCTGGTTTGGGTTGTTTGTTTTCTTGACATTGAGCTGCATGAGTTGCTTGTATGTGTTGGAGATTAATCCTTTGTCAGTTGCTTAATTTGCAAGTATTTTCTCCCATTCTCAGGGTTGTCTTTTTAAGTTTCATTAAGTCCCATTTGTTTGTTTTTGTTTTTGTTTTTTTTTGCGGTACGCGGGCCTCTCACTGTTGTGGCCTCTCCCGTTGCGGAGCATAGGCTCCGGATGCGCAGGCTCAGCGGCCATGGCCCACGGGCCCAGCCGCTCCACGGCACGCGGGATCCCCCCGGACCGGGGCACGAACCCACGTCCCCTGCATCGGCAGGCGGACTCCCAACCACTGCGCCACCAGGGAAGCCCTGTTTTTTTTTGTTTTAATTTCCATTTCTCTAGGAGGTGGGTCAAAAAAGATCTTGCTGTGATTTATGTCAGAGTGTTCCGCCTATGTTTTCATCTAAGAGTTTGATGGTGTCCGGCCTTACATTAAGGTCTTTAATCCATTTTGATTTTCTTTTTGTGTATGGTGTTAGGCAGTGTTCTAATTTCATACTTTTACATGTACCTGTACAGTTTTCCCAGCACCACTTATTGAAGAGGGTGTCTTTTCTCCACTGTATATTCTGGCCTCCTTTATCAAAGATAAGGTGACCATATGTGCATGGGTTTATCTCTGGGCTTTCTATCCTGTTCCATTGATCTATATTTCTGTTTTTGTGCCAGTACCATACTCTAGCTTTGTAGTATAGTCTGAAGTCCGGGAGCCTGATTCCTCCAGCTCTGTTTTTCTTTCTCAAGATTGCTTTGGCTATTCGGGGTCTTTTGTGTTTCCATACAAATTGTGAAAATTTTTGTTCTAGTTCTGTGAAAAATGTCAGTGGTAGTTTGATAGGGATTGCATTGAATCCGTAGATTGCTTTGAGTAGTAGCGTCATTTTCACAATGTTGATTCTTCCAATCCAAGAACATGGTATATCTCTCCATCTATTTGTATCATCTTTAATTTCTTTCATCAGTGTCTTATAGTTTTCTGCATACAAGTCTTTTGTCTCCTTAGGTAGGTTTATTCCTAGATATTTTATTCTTTTTGTTGCAATGGTAAATGGGAGTGTTTTCTTAATTTCACTCTCAGATTTTTCATCATTAGTGTATAAGAATGCCAGAGATTTCTGTGCATTAATTTTGTATCCTGCTACTTTAAGATTGCTTTTGCTATTTGGGGTCTTTTGTGTTTCCATACAAATTGTGAAATTTTTTTTTCTAGTTCTGTAAAAAATGCTAGTGGTAGTTTGATAGGGATTGCATTGAATCTGTAGATTGCTTTGGGTAGTAGAGTCATTTTCACAATGTTGATTCTTCCAATCCAAGAACATGGTATATTTCTCCACCTATTTGTATCATCTTTAATTTCTTTCATCAGTGTCTTATAGTTTTCTGCATACAAGTTTTTTGTCTCCTTAGGTAGGTTTATTCCTAGATATTTTATTCTTTTTGTTGCAATGGTAAATGGGAGTGTTTTCTTAATTTCACTCTCAGATTTTTCATCATTAGTGTATAAGAATGCCAGAGATTTCTGTGCATTAATTTTGTATCCTGCTACTTTGCCAAATTCATTGATTAGCTCTAGTAGTTTTCTGGTAGCATCCTTAGGATTCTCTATGTATAATATCATGTCATCTGCAAATAGTGACAGCTTTACTTCTTCTTTTCCTATTTGGATTCCTTTTATTTCTTTTTCTTCTCTGATTGCTGTGGCTAGTACTTCCAAAACTATGTTGAATAAGAGTGGTGAGAGTGGGCAACCTTGTCTTGTTCCTGATCTTAGTGGAAATGGTTTCAGTTTTTCACCATTGAGAACAATGCTGGCTGTGGGTTTGTCATATATGGCCTTTATTATGTTGAGGAAAGTTCCCTCTATGCCTACTTTCTGCAGGGTTTTTATCATAAATGGGTGTTGAATTTTGTCAAAAGCTTTCTCTGCATCTATTGAGATGATCATATGGTTTTTCTCCTTCAGTTTGTTGATATGGTGTATCACGTTGATTGATTTGCATATATTGAAGAATCCTTGCATTCCTGGAATAAACCCCACTTGATCATGGTGTATGATCCTTTTAATGTGCTGTTGGATTCTGTTTGCTAGTATTTTGTTGAGGATTTTTGCATCTATGTTCATCAGTGACATTGGCCTGTAGTTTTCTTTCTTTGTGACATCTTTGTCTGGTTTTGGTATCAGGGTGATGGTGGCCTCGCAGAATGAGTTTGGGAGTTTCATCCCTCTGCTGTATTCTGGAAGAGTTTCAGAAACAGGTGTTAGCTCTTCTCTAAACGTTTGATAGGATTCACCCGTGAAGCCATCTGGTCCTGGGCTTTTGATTGTTGTCAGATTTTAATCACAGTTTCAATTTCAGTGCTTGAGATTGGTCTGTTCATATTTTCTATTTCTTCCTGGTTCAGTCTCGGGAGGTTTTGCATTTCTAAGAATTTGTCCATTTCTTCTGGGTTGTTCATTTTATTGGCATATAGTTGCTCGTAGTAATCTCTTATGATCCTTTGTATTTCTGCAATGTCAGTTGTTACTTCGCCTTTTTCATTTTTAATTCTATTGATTTGAGTTTCTCCCTTTTTTTCTTGATAAGTCTGGTAATGGTTTATCAATTTTGTTTATCATCTCAAAGAACCAGCTTTTAGGTTTATTGATCTTGGCTATTGTTTCCTTCATTTCTTTTTCATTTACTTGTGATCTGATCTTTATGATTTCTTTCCCTCCACTAACTTTGGGTTTTTTTGGTTCTTCTTTCTCTAATTGCTTTAGGTGTAAGGTTATGTTGTTTATTTGAGATGTTTCCTGTTTCTTAAGGTACGCTTGTATTGCTATAAACTTCCTAGAACTGCTTTTGCTGCATCCCATAGGTTTTGAGTCATTGTGTTTTCACTGTCATTTGTTTCTAGGTATTGTTTGATTTCCTCTTTGAGTTCTTCAGTGATCTCTTGGTTATTAAGTAGTGTGTTGTTTAGCCTCCGTGTGTGTATTTCTTACAGATTTTTTTCCTGTAATTGATATCTAGTCTCATAGCCTAGTGGTCAGAAAAGATACTTGATACGATTCCAATTTTCTTAAATTTACCAAGGCTTGATTTGTGACCCAAGATATGATCTATACTGAACAACGTTCGATGACAACTTGAGAAGAATGTGTATTCTGCTGTTTTTGGATGGAATGTCCTATAAATATCAATTAAGTCCATCTTGTTTAATGCATCATTTAAAGCTTGTGTTTCCTTATGATTGTGTTACTGTCGATTTCCCCTCTTATGGCTGTTAGTATTTGCCTTATGTATTGAGGTGCTCCTATGTTGGGTGCATAAATATTTACAATTGTCATATCTTCTTCTTGGATTGATCCCTTGATCATTATGTAGTGTCCATCTTTGTCTCTTGTAATAGTCTTTGTTTTAAAGTCTCTTTTGTCAGAAATGAGAATTGCTACTCCAGCTTTCTTGTGATTTCCTTTTGCATAGAATATCTTTTTCCATCCCCTCACTTTCAGTCTATATGTGTCCCTAGGTCTGAAGTGGGTCTCTTGCAGACAGCATATATATGGATCTTGTTTTCGTATACATTCAGCCAGTCTATGTCTTTTGGTGGGAGCATTTAATCCATTTACATTTGAGGTGATTATCAATAGGTATGTTACTTTGACCATTTTCTTCATTGTTTTGGATTTGTTTTTGTCGGTCTTTTCCTTCTCTTGTGTTTCCTGCCTTGAGAAGTTCCTTTAGCATTTGTTGTAAAGCTGGTTTGGTGGTGCTGAACTCTCTCAGCTTTTGCTTGTCCATAAAGGTTTTAATTTCTCCATCAAATCTGAACAAGATACTTGCTGGGTAGAGTAATCTTTGTTGTAGGTTTTTCCTTTTCATCACTTTAAAAATGTCTTGCCACTCCATTCTGAATTGCAGAGTTTCTGCTGAAAGCTCAGCTTTTAACCCTATGGGGATTCCTTTATGTGTTATTTTTTCTTTTTCCCTTGCTGATTTTAATATTTGTTCTTTGTATTTACTTTTTGATAGTTTGATTAATATGTGTCTTGGTGTGTTTCTCCTTGGATTTATCCTGTATGGGACTCTGTGTGCTTCCTGGACTTGATTAACTATTTCCTTTCCCATATTAGGGAAGTTTTCAACTACAATCTCTTCAAATATTTTCTCAGTCCCTTTCTTTTTCTCTTCTTCTTCTGGGACCCCTATAATTTGAATGTTGGTACATTTAATGTTGTTCCAGAGGTCTCTGAGACTGTCCTTATTTCTTTTAATTCCTTTTTCTTTATTCTGTGCTGCAGTAGTTATTTCCACTATTTTATCTTCCACATCACTTAACCATTCTTCTGCCTCAGTTATTCCGCTGTTGATCCCTTCTAGAGAATATTTAATTTCATTTACTGTGTTGTTCATTACTGTTTGTATGCTCTTTAGTTCTTCAAGGTCCTTGTTAAACGTTTTTTGTATTTTCTCCATTCTGTTTCCAAGATTTTGGATCATCTTTTCTATCATTATTCTGAATTCTTTTTCAGGTAGACTGCCTATTTCCTCTTCATCTGTTAGGTCTGGTGGGTTTTTGCCATGCTCCTTCATCTGCTCTGTTTTTCTCCGTCTTCTCATTTTGCTTAACTTACTGTGCTTGGGGTCTCCTTTTCACAGGCTGCAGGTTCATAGTTCCCATTGTTTTTGGTGTCTGACCCCAGTGGCTAAGGTTGGTTCAGTACATTTTGTAGGCTTCCTGGTGGAGGGGACTAGTGCCTGTGTTCTGGTGGATGAGCCTGGATTGTGTCTTTCTGGTGGGCAGGTCCACGTCTGGTCGTGTGTGTTGGGGTGTCTGTGGCCTTATTATGATTTTAGGCAGCCTCTGTGCTAATGGGTGGGGTTGTGTTCCTGTCTTGCTAGTTGTTTGGCATAGGGTGTCCTGCACTGTAGCTTGCTGGTCGTTGAGTGGAGCTGGGTTTTGGCGTTGAGATGGAGATCTCTGGGAGATTATTGCCGTTTGATATTACATGGAGCTGGGAGGTCTCTTGTGGACCAGTGTGCTGAAATTGGCTCTCCCACCTCAGTGGCACAGCCCTGACGCCTGGTTGGAGCACCAAGAGCCTGTCCTCCACACGGCTCAGAATAAAAGGGAGATAAAAAAAGAAAGAAAGAAGAAGATAAAATAAAATAAAATAAAGTAAAATAAAAGTTATTAAAATAAAAAATAATTTTTAAGAAAAAAAAATTTTTTAAGTAAACAAAAACGGACAGACAGAACCCTATTCAAGAAAAATTTTGTTTTTTAAGTAATAAAAAAAAACGGACAGACAGAACCCTAGGACAAATGGTAAAAGCAAAGCTATACAGACAAAATCACACACAGAAGCATACACATACACACTCACAAAAAGACAAAAAAGGAAAAAAAATATACATTTGGTCATTCTCAAAGTCCACTCTCAATTTGGGATGATTCGTTGTCTATTCAGGTATTCCACAGATGCAGGGTACATCAAGTTGATTGTGCAG
This sequence comes from Physeter macrocephalus, assembly GCF_002837175.3. Taxonomy (NCBI): domain Eukaryota; kingdom Metazoa; phylum Chordata; class Mammalia; order Artiodactyla; family Physeteridae; genus Physeter; species Physeter macrocephalus. Next base: position 21,559,386 of record NC_041219.1, read on the forward strand.
ATTTAATCCGCTGCTCCTGAGGCTGCTGGGAGAAATTTCCCTTTCTCTTCTTTGTTCGCACAGCTTCTGGGGTCCAGGTTTGAATTTGGACCCGCCTCTGCATGTAGGTCGCCTGAGGGCTTCTGTTCTTTGATAAGACAGGATGGGGTTAAATGAGCAGCTGATTCGGGGGCTCTGGCTCACTCAGGCGAGGGGCGAGGGAGGGGTACAGATGTGGGGCAAGCCTGCGGTGGCAGAGGCCAGCATGACGTTGCAGCAGCCTGAGGTGCGCCGTGTGTTCTCCTGGGGAAGTTGTCCGTGGATCCCGGGACCCTGGCAGTGGCCAGTTGCACAGGCTCCGGGGAGGGGTGTTGTGGAGAGTGACCTGTGCTTGCTCACAGGCTTCTTGGTGGCTGCAGCAGCAGCCTTAGCGTCTCATGCCCGTCTCTGGGGTCCACGTTGATAGCCGTGGCTCATGCCCATCTCTGGAGGTCCTTTAAGTGGCGCTCTTAATCCCCTCTCCTCGTGCACCAGGAAACAAAGAGGCAAGAAAAAGTCTCTTGCCCCTTCGGCAGCTCCAGACTTTTTCCTGGACTCCCTCCCGGCTAGCCATGGTGCACTAGC
>NC_041219.1:21560282-21589475 GCF_002837175.3 Physeter macrocephalus
ACCTACCCAGGTACGTGGGGAGTTTCTTGCCTTTTGGGAGGTCTGAGGTCTTCTGGCAGCGTTCAGTAGGTGTTCTGTAGGAGTTGTTCCACATGTAGATGTATTTCTGATGTATCTGTGGGGAAGAAAGTGATCTCCACGTCTTACTCTTCTGCCATCTTGAAGCTCACCCCCAGTAAGCAAGTTTTGCGACCCATTTTGTGTCACTGAAATATGCTGCCAGTGGTGACTGTTTTTCTAAAATAAATCTCTGGATTGGCTCTTGTAACTCAAAAACTCTGGCCAGTGATCTACCTATAGAAACCATCTCACTTCTGTGTGTAAGAGAAGACGTGTGTGTTCCGTGTCCATCTCCTTACAGAGTTTCACGAACAGACGTGAGTTAAGGGCATGTACTTTAATGTGGTTGATAATTTTAATCACATCCTGCAAAACGCTGTTAAGTGCAGGAGACATTTTTCGGCTAGCCAGCATTTCTCTATGGATAACACAATGTGTAGACTCACATTCAGAAGCGACCTCTTTGACTCAAGTAGTGAAACCAGAAAGCCGTTCAGCCATGGCAGCCGCTCCATCCATGCATATTCTGACACAAAATGACCAATCCAGTTTTCCTGATATGTAATCATTCAAAGACTTGAATAGTTCTGCAGCTTTGGTGTTGGTTGGCAACAAAAGTGCACATAACATAGCCTCATGCATATCCTCCTGAAAAAAATTTTGCACAAAAACAAGCATTGTTGTCTTGTTGTCAACATCAGTAGACTTGTCAACCTAGATTGCATACCATGGTGACTCATTAATCCTCTCTAACAATTGTGCCTCAATATCCTCTGCTATTTCAACAATTTGTCTAGTTATGGTGCTAGCCGTAAGAGGAACAGATGCTACCTTTTAAACTGTAGCCTCCCCTAAAAGTTAATGACAAATGTCCTTAGGAGCAGGCAGGATCAACTCTTCACCAATAGTAAAGGGCTTCTTAGCTTTAGCAATGCAGTTAGCCACTAAGAATGATGCTCTCAGTGGAGACACATTTGGTGAAGTGGTGGCCTTCAATAATTGCTTCTGTTCTTCATGTTCATGTGTTTTTCTTTTTAAAAACTCCAAAGGCTTGTCTTTTAATGCAGGGTGCTTGGTCTCCACGTGGCAAAGCAGTTTTGAAGGTTTCATGGCTTCGCTGAATAGCCGGTCGCCACGTATTATATAAAGCAGGCTTGGAGAATGTGCATCACCTGTTGCAATGAACCTGTAATTTAAGTAGGACTCTTGGTATTTTCTTTTAAATGCAGCTTTCTTTTTGTTGGCAGTCTTAAGAGTCTTCTGCTGTCTCATCATTGGGTCTTTCCCCCTTTTCAAAGAAGCTCTCCGGTGACATTTGTTTTTCACTCATTTTGGCTAGGGTTAGTTTGTGGGCTTACCAAAACTATGACTGAGACAAGTGCAAAGTGTGGGATAGAGGCGCTGACAGAAGTGGTAAATAAAATAATGGGTGAGCCAAACGCAGACCAAAATAGGTATCAGATTCTGACTTAAAGCCTGCCACCAGATGCAGCTGTACTACTGAAGTACATCAACTCACTTGCCACTGTGAAGCCTGACACCAGATGCAGCTTAATTGTCACTTGCCACTTACTGATAGGGTTTTGATATGAGCCTGCAAGCAATTGATTTATTATGGTCTCTGTGCAGCAAACCTCTTTGCTAATGATAATCTGTATTTGCAGCCACTTCCCAGTGCTAGCATCACAATCTCAGCTCCACCTCAGATCATCAGGCATTAGATTCTCATAAGGAGCACGCGCCCTAGATCCCTCACATGTGCAGTTTACAGTAGGGTTTGTGCTCCTATGAGAATCTAATGCTCCCACTGATCTGACAGGAGGTGGAGCTCAGGTGGTAATGCGGGCAATGGGGAGCGGCTGTATATACAGATGAAGCTTTGCTCTCTCTCCCGCCGCTCACCTCCTGCTGTGCGGCCTGGTTCCTAACAGGCCACAGACCAGTACTGGTCCAAGGCCCAGTGGTTGGGGACCCCTGTACTGCACTGTTGGGAATGTAAATTGGTGCAGCCACTATGGAGAACAGTATGAAGGTTCCTTAAAAAACTAAAAATAGAGTTACTATATGATCCATCAATTCCACTCCTGGGCATATATCCAGAGAAAATCCTAATTTGAAAAAATACATGCACCCCAGTGTTCATAGGAGCACTATTTATGATAGCCAGGACATGAAAGCAACCTAAGTGTCCATCAACAATGAATGAATAAAGAAGATGTGGTATATAAACACAATGGAATATTAGTCATAAAAAATGAAATGATGCCATTTGCAACAACATAGATGGACCTGGAGATTATCATATTAAGTGAAGTAAGTCAGATAGAGAAAGACAAATATCATATGATCATATATCACTTATCTGTGGACTTTAAAAAAATGATATAAATGAACTTATTTATAAAACAGAAATGGACTCACAGACACAGAAAAAAAACGTATGGTTACCAAAAGGGATACAGGGCAAGGGGAGTAAATTAGGAGTTTGGGATTAACATATACACACTACTATATATAAAATAGATAAACAACAAGGACCTACTGTATAGTACAGGAAACTATTTTCAATGTATTGTAATAACCTATAATGGGAAAAATCTGAAAAAGAACGTGTGTGTGTGTCTGTGTAACTGAATCACTTTGTTGAATACCTTAAACTAACACAGCATTGTAAATTAACTACACTTCAATTTTTAAAAGTTAAAAAATAAATGAAAACAAAGATAAGAAAAAAACACACACAAAAAACAAACAAAAAATCTTGGGAAAATATAACCAAGGACTGAATTGGTAATAAATGAATGACATTCAACCCCCTCTCACCCCCAAAAAAGAAACACAAACTACCTGTTCAAAATCTCCTAATAGGGCTTCCCTGGTGGTGCAGTGGTTGAGAGTCCGCCTGCCGATGCAGCGGACACGGGTTTGTGCCCCGGTCCAGGAAGATCCCCCATGCCGCAGAGCGGCTGGGCCTGTGAGCCATGGCCGCTGGGCCTGCGTGTCTGGAGCCTGTGCTCTGCAGTGGGAGAGGCCACAGTGGTGAGAGGCCCACGTACTGCAAAGAAAAAAAAAAATCCTAATAATTTAACAAAATATTACCATATCCAATAATTTAATAAAATCATTACCTCCTAATTTAACTATTTGAAACATCAAATAAGCAACTTAGTTCATTTTGATGGTTTGTTCGTTTTTTCTTTTAAAGGACTGTGCTATGAATTTTTTCCCTATCTATCTATCTATGTATCTATTTATTTTGGGCCATGCCGCATGTGGGATCTTAGTTCCCTAAGCAGGGATCAAACCCATGCCCCCTGCATTGGGACCTCAGAATCTTAACCGTTGGACCATCAGGGAAGTCCCTCAAGTTTGTTCTTAGTAAACTCACTAAATCCTTTTCTAAAATTGTTTACATACCAGTGACAACTCTATTTTTTAATTCAAAAATCTATATTTAATATAAAGCCTTTTGTTCAGAAATAAGTCCCAAAGCCATTTATTTTATATTAAGCTCTGTATTTCCTAGTATTGAAAACTTGTTCAAATATTTTTATTTAGCATTTCTATGGTTAAATAACTCAATTTTATAAGGCTATTCATCTCAACATTTACTTCACTTTAGAATAATTTAAAGAGCTTTAAAAATGCTTGTGCCAAACTGAATTCAAATATTTTGGGGTAGGGAGGCTAGCAATTATCTAGTGTTGTAGGACAAACCACCTTAAAATTTGGGGCATTAAAACAACAAGTATTTATTTGCTTATTTTGCATAATTTGGCCTGAACTCAGCTGGGTGGTTGTTCTGCTAGAACTGGAAGTCAAAGAATTGCTGAGAAAAATATTCTCCCATTAGATGCTGAGGCAGATTTATAATTCAAGGCCAGGGGAAAGAGTGTAGGGACATGTACACTGTTAAAATATCTTGATTCTTTCTGTTTCCTATTTTTACAGTTGTCTGAGCCATGCTTTCAAGTATTTTAACAGATAGCCTTATTTTCCAAAACTTTCTATTATGAAAATATTCAAATATACAGAAAAGTTAAAGAAAAATAAAACAAATTATACATCCACCACCTAGATTTAAAAATTAACATTTTGTCATATTTTTTACTGAACAATTCGAAAGTAACTTACAGACATGATGTTTCACCCATAAACACTTAGGCATGAATCTCATAAAAACAACCACAATACCATTACATACCTCAAAAAAATGAACAGTAATTCCCTAATATTAAAACAAACAAACAAACAAACAAAACCACAGAGAGAATCAAGATATTTAAAGTAACTGCCAAATTAGCTACCAGAGTTAAAACTTAGAGTGTAACAAAAAATTTAAATTCATTATGGGACAACATAGCAATATGAAAACTTGTGTTTGTAATTATTTCAAATGATCTAAGAGGTTGTTCATTCCCACACAAAAGGAGAAACACACACATACACACACAAAATAATGGAAACAGAATAAGAGAACAAATGATTTAATATTACCATGGATGGCTTTTCTAAGACCTAAGAGAATGATTATTTTCATGAAATATTAATTCCAAAATCTTGGGCCATGCCAATCATTCTAGAAAAGTTCACGTAATAGCAAATATTTGTAAATCACTGTATTTTGATTTTATAGATACTTTGCTACTTAGAGCTCTATGTTTTTTCTCACTTGACTATCACAACCAAATAGTTTGTTTCTGGAATCAATTACACTAACAAAATATTTTGTAGTTTCAATAATTAGGTTTGTAAGAGGTGAAAAGTAATTGCATAACTAGAATTTCATAAGTATAGAATTTCAACAATGTTGAGTAGGTATCTCTTTTGCTCTTGAGAGGAAAATTACACCTGTTACTAAATATCATTATATCATATTTCTGGGAAACATCAAATTCCTTATAAGAATGTCATATTGTTACTTGGCAACTATGATCTTCCATCAGATACATTTTTGTAACATGGCTTGGATGACTAGAATATTAGCAACAAGTTATTCATTTTGACCCAGTTTTTTGTTCTTTGTTAAAAATGGCTTCATTATAGAAGAATACACAAACAATATAGACATTCCCTTGTGTGCACCTCTTACACATGGAAAAACAAACCAACCAAGTATATGTTTGTTCCATTCCTCCATTTACCATACTGAAGGGTTACTGGCACATACAAAATAGCTATTTCCATCTGTGTGTGCATGTATGTAAGTGTTTTTATGGGTTTTCCACAACTGTATGATAGCTTAGTGGATCATTTACTCTAAAAAAATCAAAATGTAAAGAAATAATTATTAATATTCAAAATCGAAGAAAATAATTATACTCTGTTTTACTGTGACATTGTTACAGCTGAAAGGAAATAAAGGGAAGCCTCATTTTTTTTCTTCCATATTTACTTTGGGAAAGTTTACAAAATTATATTTCATGAAGAAAATTAAAAATTACCATCTCTATTTATTCAAGGTATTTTTTTACATGGAGATTGTTGGTTCATGAGGATCCCTTAATGGCAAAATACACTGCAAAAATACGAAGCAACAATTCTTCCATTGAGCAAGGAGGGAGAAGGGTTCTGGCTTCAGCTGATAATTTATGTGATCCTGTGCTCAGTTCCAATTTCCTGAATAATTATTTAAAACTTTATTTTAGGATTATCCATCCATATACATAGGAAACTTTGTGTTTCTGAGGCTTCAGTGGCATCTATGTAATAAGCAAAAAGTGAGAAATCTATTTTTAAAGGAGCAGAATGCTTTGGAAAAACGTTTGTCCGTGTAGAAAAATTTCCCAATAAAGTGATACTGCAACTCTAGAAGACTATATTATAAATATGTATTGTACTGAATCATTTTATTTAGTAGACAGTTTTAATATTGAATATATTTCAAGATCCTTAAGCACTATTTTAACAGGTGGTATTATATAGTATAAAATTATAGAGAACAATGCTGTTGAAGAACAGTGATGAGAAGAGAAACTAGGTAATAAAAGAAAACACTATATCTGTTATTGAAGGGATGCAAATCAATATATGGCCTTCCTGAATAGACTTACTATTCTTTGCAATCAGGGCATATAGTAGTTTTCAAAGAAATGCTTTTGGGGTTATAATAATCATTCGAATCTTAAAATACAAACTATCTCTCTGGCAAGTTTTGTCAGATGATTGTGTCTGATATTTTCCCAGAAGACTTGCCTATAGAGGAAGGAAGAACACATTTTAAGAAGGAACAGACAGAAATCTAATTCCATCTTTATCAAAATAAAAAACAGTTTAGGGGAATTTGTAAGTTTTCATGGAAATATATCTTGGAGACAAATGTAAAGGAAATGAATATTATAAATAGTGTGTCAAGTGCATCTCTGTGAGTCTATCGTAGAGACCGCAGAATATAAAGTGTCATGAAATATATAAAATTTTAAATAATTATTTAAAAATGTGTTTTTGAAAAGGCATGTGTAGTTGACTAGAGAAAAATGAGGAAACTTAAGAGGCAAATATCAAATATTTTATATATATATACATATATATGTATATATATATATATATACACACAAGAATATTAGCAACAAGTTATTCATTTTGACCCAGTTTTTTGTTCTTTGTTAAAAATGGCTTCATTATAGAAGAATACACAAACAATATAGACATTCCCTTGTGTGCACCTCTTACACATGGAAAAACAAACCAACCAAGTATATGTTTGTTCCATTCCTCCATTTACCATACTGAAGGGTTACTGGCACATACAAAATAGCTATTTCCATCTGTGTGTGCATGTATGTAAGTGTTTTTATGGGTTTTCCACAACTGTATGATAGCTTAGTGGATCATTTACTCTAAAAAAATCAAAATGTAAAGAAATAATTATTAATATTCAAAATCGAAGAAAATAATTATACTCTGTTTTACTGTGACATTGTTACAGCTGAAAGGAAATAAAGGGAAGCCTCATTTTTTTTTCTTCCATATTTACTTTGGGAAAGTTTACAAAATTATATTTCATGAAGAAAATTAAAAATTACCATCTCTATTTATTCAAGGTATTTTTTTACATGGAGATTGTTGGTTCATGAGGATCCCTTAATGGCAAAATACACTGCAAAAATACGAAGCAACAATTCTTCCATTGAGCAAGGAGGGAGAAGGGTTCTGGCTTCAGCTGATAATTTATGTGATCCTGTGCTCAGTTCCAATTTCCTGAATAATTATTTAAAACTTTATTTTAGGATTATCCATCCATATACATAGGAAACTTTGTGTTTCTGAGGCTTCAGTGGCATCTATGTAATAAGCAAAAAGTGAGAAATCTATTTTTAAAGGAGCAGAATGCTTTGGAAAAACGTTTGTCCGTGTAGAAAAATTTCCCAATAAAGTGATACTGCAACTCTAGAAGACTATATTATAAATATGTATTGTACTGAATCATTTTATTTAGTAGACAGTTTTAATATTGAATATATTTCAAGATCCTTAAGCACTATTTTAACAGGTGGTATTATATAGTATAAAATTATAGAGAACAATGCTGTTGAAGAACAGTGATGAGAAGAGAAACTAGGTAATAAAAGAAAACACTATATCTGTTATTGAAGGGATGCAAATCAATATATGGCCTTCCTGAATAGACTTACTATTCTTTGCAATCAGGGCATATAGTAGTTTTCAAAGAAATGCTTTTGGGGTTATAATAATCATTCGAATCTTAAAATACAAACTATCTCTCTGGCAAGTTTTGTCAGATGATTGTGTCTGATATTTTCCCAGAAGACTTGCTTATAGAGGAAGGAAGAACACATTTTAAGAAGGAACAGACAGAAATCTAATTCCATCTTTATCAAAATAAAAAACAGTTTAGGGGAATTTGTAAGTTTTCATGGAAATATATCTTGGAGACAAATGTAAAGGAAATGAATATTATAAATAGTGTGTCAAGTGCATCTCTGTGAGTCTATCGTAGAGACCGCAGAATATAAAGTGTCATGAAATATATAAAATTTTAAATAATTATTTAAAAATGTGTTTTTGAAAAGGCATGTGTAGTTGACTAGAGAAAAATGAGGAAACTTAAGAGGCAAATATCAAATATTTTATATATATATACATATATATGTATATATATATATATACACACATACACACCCAAATACATATAACTGATTGATTGCATCGATGCACCCAATTAATGACTAGACCATATCTAACAACCTTTGCCATGTAACTTAGCTGTTCTCTCCTTCACTGACTCTGAGCAGGCCTTGTGGTTTTGTTTAGCTAACAGAATATGCTAGTATACTAGTGTGAAAGTGATGGTATGCTAGATTTGAGCTTGTACACTTCTATTTATCCTCTTGAAACTGAATCTACCATGAGAACAAGCTTAGGGATGTATTTCTGGAGGAGAAAAGATCAAGTGAAACAGATAAATCATCTCAGCTGAGCTCATGCTAGACCAGCCAGGTACCAGCCAAGCTCCTAGCTGACCACCAAAGCATAAGCAAGTCCAGCCAAGAGCATCCAGACTGGCTCAAACAGCAGATCCACTCAACTAATCTTGTATTCATGAAAAGTAACAAATAGTTGTTATTTTAAGCCACTAAGTTTGGGGGTGGTTTGTAACATGACAATATTGTTGTAAGAGATAATATACAGCAAGTATGTAATTTATCATACAAACGAGGAGTTTTGAGAATGAAAGGGGCTACTATCAATAATTATACTGAGAAAGCAGGTGTAAGTTGGCTCTGCCCACGTATAATCAGGCATATAGTCATCTTATTTATAGAGCATTCAATATCAGTCATTATCCAAAGTTTTTTTTTTAAATTTACAAGGTTTACGTTTTGATTATTGGGGTTTATTGGGGTTATGAAAAATCTAGAAAAACAAAACGTAAACTTATCTCCACCTTTAATAATATGTGCATTCATCTTTCAGCTGTAAAGAAGTGCAACTCAAAATGACTTACAAAATAGACATTTATAATCTCACATAAAGAGTTAAGGTTGGTTGGTTTCCTGACAACAGATATCACTAAAAAAAAAAGAAAAAAACCCCACAAAACATAAACAAAAAAAACCTCTCAACCTGTTTTTATTATAATCTTCCTTATCTCAATAATGGCATTATCATCTGTCCATGTCTCATAATAATTTTTCCCTTTCTCTCATTTTATTCATCAGCAAATCCTGGTGTCTTAACCTATGAAATACATACAGAATCTGGCTATATTTTACTAGATCCATGACCATCTTGATCTAAAGCACCATCCTCTCCTGCTGAATTATTGCAATAGCCTCCTAATCAGTCTCTCTACTTCAAACCTTAGATCTATAGTCTGTTTTTTATACTGTAAATCAGATCATGCCACATTTCTGCTGACAGCCCTCCACTCTCTGTCCATGTAATTAAAAGTTACAATGTTCTAATGTTGTGTTGTCCATTTCAGTAGCCACTAGCCATATACAACTATTGATGACTTGGCGTGTGCCTGATTCACATGATGGTATGCTTTAAGTATAAAATATACTTTGGATTTGAGAGACTTACTATGACAAAAAAAGAATGCAAAATATCTCATTAATAGCTTATATGTTGATTACATTAAGATAATAATTTAAGGTATTTTATAAGATAATATTTCGCATGTGTTGGGTTAAATAAAATATATTGCTAAATTAATTTGCTTTTATTTTACTTTTTTATGTGGCTACTAGAAACTGTAAAACTATATGTGTCTTGCAGTATATTTCTATTGGACTGCCCTATATGACTGGGCCTGTAAAACCACTCTGAGTTAATCTCTTACTATGCCCCTCCTTTTTGTTCATTGTGCACCAAAAACTCTTGTAATACACTTTTGTGACCCTCCTGCTTTCACAGAAACACCAGACATGCACCTCCTTGGTAACTTTTAGCGGCAATTTTAAGTTTTGTGTAAACAAATAAAATTTGGAATCTTCTTAAGGAAAACAATACAATATTATTACCATAAAATAAAGTAAATATTTCTTAGAATAAAAAAGAATTTACAACAAATTATAATTCTTAAAAAAAGCTGAAAAATACCACCAACATGAAAAACTCTAGGTGCTAGAGTAATAACATGATATTATGGGCACCATAATTCATAACATTATATTGTCTCTGGCCCTTCACCTTTAGGTCACAACACGTGAAGTATAATTCCTTGAGCAATAGAATTATTTACTGGAAGTTATTCCTATGAAGGGATGGCTAGCCATAACATAACAATAAATGGAAGTGACTGAGAATTATATATGTGTATCCCACCAAAATTATATCATATGTAATCATTTTAAATTATCTTCTGTTCAACTTCTATTTAGCTGGTTTTCCAAAAATGACTATGGCACTTGGATACATCCCTAAAAGAACAGGAGTATAATGGAGGGGAATTTGAAGTTGGCAGACAGTGAGTGACCTTACCCAACTGAAGTTAACAAAAATCTAATTTCTGAAATGTTTACAAAAACTTGTGACCATATGATCATACTGCTAGCTAGCTTCATATTAAATACTCCCCTGAGGCCTTTGGATGGATAATGTCCTCACCTCCTTCAAGTCTCCTCAAAAATCATCTTCCCAATGAGGACCTATTCCCAATGGTCAACCTATTTAAAATAAATACCATCCACAGCTTTTGTGATGTGCCTTACTCTGTTTTTATTTTTTTCCAGAGATCTCTGTATACTGTAAAATTCGCTTTACCAAGTTTTTTCTTTGTTGGTTGATCTTCCCTAAGGTTACTGGAATACAAACACCATGAGAACAAAACTTTTTACAGCTTTTTTTCCAATGCATTTCCAAGGCTTTGAATCATACCTAGAGCAGAGGAACTACTCAATAAATGTGGATTCAATGAATGAAGAAACCAGAGCCTTTTCTCTTTCTGCTCTGCCAACCTCATTGGTCTTCAGATTTTTCTCTTATGTTTGCAAGATAAGGCAGCAGACACCTCTTCAAACTGGGTACTGAATAAGCACAAGGAGTATTCCCTCTTGCTTCTCCTTCGCATTTGTCTGACTCATTAATTCTTGCTTTAGCGTTGGCCATTTTCCTCATTATGCTTTCTTGTCATTATCTTTACTTTTCCTTTCCTATCATTGTGTCTTAAATGCCTGAGTTATTTTTCCTTCTTTTCTTTTTCACACGTGTATGTATTAAGTTTATGTTTCCTCTGAGACCTATTTAGCTGCCCCATACATTTTTTCTGTCAGGCTTCAATTGCCATAATTTTAAAGAGTTTGCAATTTGTGTCTGAACATTCTCTGTAACTACTGAGTTGCTTAAGAGACAGTTTTGTGATTTGTTTTGATGTAGATGAAGGGGAAAAGTTTTTTTCTGTATTTTTCAGATGTATAGTTTTACAACATTGTGATCAGAGAACATGATCAACTATTACTAGTTTTAGAATATATTGGGGGTTGGGAGGTTTTTTGTGGCCTAATAAATGGAAGTTTATCATGAATGCTCCATCTACAGTCATATATTTAAAATACTGCTGCGTTTCTTAACAAAATACATAATTATTCCAGTTGGATCTATTAGTTCCACTAAGCTACACATTCAAATAATCCTAACTAAAACTAGGTATCACTAAACCAGGTGAAACTGTTAAAATTGGCAACACTGGAAAATTAGAATGTTTTAATAGCACTATAAAATAATTCATTTAGCATCTTATTACAAATAAAAGTTAAATTAAAAGACTTATTCTGTGGTTATGAAGAACGTAGGGGCAGGACAGGAATAAAGACGCAGACATAGAGAATGGACTTGAGGACACGGGGAGGGGGAAGGGTAAGCTGGGACGAAGTGAGAGAGTGGCATGGACTTATATATACTACTGAATGTAAAATAGATAGCTAGTGGGAAGCAGCTGCATAGCACAGGGAGATCAGCTCGGTGCTTTGTGACCACCTAGAGGGGTGGGAGGGGGGGGTGGGAGAGGGAGGGTGGGAGGGAGACACAAGAGGGAGGAAATATGGGGATATATGTATATATATAGCTGATTCACTTTGTTATAAAGCAGAAACTAACACACCTTTGTAAAGCAATTATACTCCAATGAAGATGTTAAAAAAAAAGATTTATTCTGTTTGTCACCTAGGAATACAAGAAAGAAGAAAAATAAATAAAATTTATTTACTTAATATTTCACCATAAGTTCATTCACAGAGTAGAATGAGAAATGTGTCTACCTATATCACATCTGCTAAAGAATACTGTGAAAGTTATCACTAAACTCATTCAACATGTAGATTTAAACATTAAGTAAGGGCGTGTAATGACTTCGGTGTAACAGATGTGGTAAAAGTTTGGTCCAAAGAATAAATTGGGAAAAGGGCCATTGGAGTGTTTCTTTTCCTTTTCCCATAAAATGTAAATTATTTATCATGAAAATGTAAAAGAATACCACAGGTATAATTAAGAGTATCGTAAGTATAATTCAATAATACAAATTTTAAAATTCAAATAGAAAACTAGAAAAATCCATTTTTCTCTATTTCTCTAACCGTGAATTTGATCTAATGTCTCAGTCTCTGTGACGCAGCTCTTTGTAAATACTGTATTATGTTTTATCTATTTCTGAAAAGGCAAAGCCAACACAAAGAATCTTTCTGTGTTTTGTTTTGTTTTTTCTAGCAGGACAGACTAACTCTGTCTGAATTCCTAGTGCATTAAAATGTGATGTCAAGATCTACTAGGTGGACGTGGCACAGATTTGAAGGATTCTGAACTTGAATGCATTCTGATTAATTTTCTTTCCTTAATAAAATTGCAAGGAAACTCTTCTCCTTATAAAACACCGCTGTAGAAACAGAGCTGACTGGCTACAGCTTTATATACAGCTTGGCTTTCCCTGTGGGAGATTAATAATTGTGTTGTTTCCAGAGCATCACAGAGTAATTTGAAATTTGCAAAGAATAATACAAAGAACCTAGGCTTAGCTCCTGCCTCTGAATCATCAGCCAGATCAAATAAGCATTGGATGTTGTACAAAGTGAATGTAATGTTAACTCTCTGCAGTTGAAATAAAAATATTTCACCAGCTAACAAATTTCAAAATGACTTTTGAAAGAGATGCCTTGCTTTGGTTGATGATACTTTATTCACTATGCATTACAGAAATTGTTTTTATCAACAGGATATTTTGTTGATATTTTCCTCCAAGGTTTAACCTTTGGCTAAAAGAGCATGCTTGAATTTACATTTTTAATGAGTTTCTCTTAAAGTATACGTAGTTCATGGAATCTTAAAAAATATATTTAATTATTGACAGAAGAGTATTTCAAAATCCCTAGTGCGTGATACGGGTATGTGTGATTGGGAGGTTGCTGAATCTATTAAATATCTACGGTTGCATTTCAGTGAAGGTTCCTGATTCTGAAATATGTAGGGTTTAAGCGTGGGATTAAGCTTCTACTCTCTTTATGGCCTTGTAAAATTAATTAATACCTATTAGATATAATCTAAGAAAATAATTGACCTTGTCTGATAGAGATGTTATGGAAAATTAAATGAGATAGACCAAGCAACCTCCTTACACAGTGCCAGACACATATTGAAAGTTTAAGAATGACGGATATTATCAATGAAAAGTTAATTTATAATATAGTGAAAATAACCTTGGACAGGAAATGCTGAGCTCTAGTAAAAACACTTACTTAATAGCTCTGTAACCTTGGGAAAAACACATAAACTCTCTGAATCCATTTTAATAGCCATAAAATAAAGGTTTTCATAATTCCTTGTATATCAAATAAAACTGACATAAAGATAAAATAAGGTAACATATATGATTATGCCATACAGTCAGATGAACTTTTATTCAAGAGTTTATTCATTTTATTATCTTCCTTCACACACAAATTTCTTCTAAAATCATTAAATCAGTTGATGTTTTCTATATAAATCCATATTTGGAAAAAAAAAAGAAAATTCAAATTGCTGGCAATTATATGCAGACTTTGCATGTGTATCAGTATTTTTCATGGTTTGGCTTTTTTAGAAATGTGTTTTTCATTGCTATTTTACCTCATTCCTAACAGTTAACTATCAACCATGTATTCAAAAAAAAAACAAAAAAAACCAAAATGGTTTATTTCTGCAACCATTCACTACAAGTGCCATATTTCTTTTATCCCTTTGGAATACCCTCATTATAAAATTTAGCATAGAAAAAGAGTGAAATTGGATGTACATCTCAAATCTCAAGTAAGCTATTCTGGTCACCATATCTCCCAGGAACGACTTGATACAGATTTATCATCCATCTTTAAAATGGATGAACCTTAGGGACTGGAATGGAAATTAAATATTTAGGCACTGAAACTCTAACATGATTTAAATATCCAAATTGAATATAGAAGGCTAGCTTGGAGGAAATAAAGAAAAAGAAGGAAAGAATTGGGACTCTGTCTGATTTGTATTGCTGCAAAGAAACAAACTTTTGCATACTGGACCAAAATATATATTACTGGCATATGAACTTCTATTCCCACTTAGTGTTGCTGGAAATATACAAGTCAATTCAGCTAAATGAATCTTTTTGTATACTCACAAATGCTCCAATTTCTTTCACACAGTCCACTGATTTTTTGTGTGTGTGTGTGTGGACTTAAGAGGTGACTGGGGCTTCCCTGGTGGCGCAGTGGTTGAGAATCCGCCTGCCGATGCAGGGGACACAGGTTCGTGCCCCGGTCCGGGAAGATCCCACATGCCGCGGAGCGCGTCCGGCGCCTGTGCTCCGCAACGGGAGAGGCCACAACAGTGAGAGGCCCGCGTACCGCAAAAAAAAAAAAAAAAAAAAAAAAAAGAGGTGACTGGCAGCTCAGCTATCTCCATGGAGATTAATAGTGATTTGCAATATGCTTTTAAAGTAGGATAACAAGCCAGATTCAATGGTACTTAATTATAAAGTATGAGCCAATTTTTGTGCCAAGCTGTAAATATTTGGGGATGAAATCTATAAAAGACAAAAATTGTATTATAAGGAAACCTAGCTACATTTTAAATATAAAGGATATTCAAAATGTCATTTCACTGAGTTTAAGAAATAGCTACTATTTTCCAGTAGATGATTCTGTTTGGGGAGGGGGGGTGGTGATTCTCCATAGTGTTTCCACACATTAACGACCAGTTTTGTCTAGGCTATTTTTCAAGAATGTTTGTATAGAAAGCAACCTGAGAGGATAGAAATAGGCTCCCTGTGAGTCAGTGGACACATTTGTGTTTTGACCAGGAAAATAGGAAAATAGTATCTTCCTCCCTCCATAATAAGATTGGGGAAAACCTAAGCTCAGGATTCCAAATCTATGATGCAGACTCATTGTGCAGCATCCACCTGGGCCATTTCTAATGGTCCCCATAGGACTTTGGAGGCAAGGGTACCAGATGAAAACATGAAGCTTATGCTGTCTGCTGTATCGTGAGTCATAAAGGCCTTTGTTTCTCTCCTGTGGGTCTCTTGCCTTCTGCCAGAACCTATGAAACTGTGGCAGGGTAACTCATTGGCTTAGAAGTCAGGTAGAATCTCAGACCCTTCATCGTTTTGACAGGATCATTTTGATCCAACAGTTATTTATTGAGAAGTTAATGGGCAAGTGACTGTGTTCAATGTTGCATGGAAAGAAATACAAAGAGATTATGTGAGCCATACTCCAAAGGTATTTACCATTAGAGGTAGAGTGGGGAAGTAAGCAACACCTAGAATAATGTAATTCAAAGGATGAAATTCTTTACACTGACAAAATATCAAAAAACAAAAACAAACAACAAAAAATAAACCAACACCAAAAAACAAATGAAAAAAAAACAAAAAACAACCAGCACCATCACCAAAAAATTCTATTTTGATAGGTACCAAATGGGAAGTATGGGGTTAAAGAAGCACCAAGGCTAATAAAGTTACAGGAGATCTTGGTCTGTTTCTGTAATAAGTAGATAATATGGTTTAATTTTATATTATGTGGAGAATTGTACATGGGTATGAGACTTAAAAGGCAATTTAGGATAGATCAAGAAACACTTGATGGCCAAGAAAAGAGGTTTGGGACTCCCTGTCAGAAGTCAACCACTGGGAAACACAGACACACATGCTAAAGGATTATTGCAGGGAATTGGCCTACACATTCTGCAGCAGAGGGACCTGCTTCAAGAGTCCCTGCAAGGCTTTCTCCACTTTTTTTTTTCTCTCTCTTTTTTTAACTTATTATTTTATATTGGAGTATAGTTGATTAACAGTGTTGTGATAGTTTCAGGTGTACAGAAGTGTTTCAGTTATACACATACATGTATCGATTCTTTTTCAAATTCTCTTCCAATTTAGGTTGTTACATAATATTGAGCAGAGTTCCCTGTGCTATACAGTAGGCCCTTGTTGGTTATCCATTTTAAATATACCAGTGTGTACATGTCAACCCCAACTCCCTAACTATCCCTTCCCCCCACACACCCCCTCTGGTAACCGTAAGTTCGTTCTCTAAGTCTGTGAGCTGCAGCCTGAAGCCCACAGGACAGCAGTCAGGAAGGGAAGCTCAGCAACAGACTGGACTCTCATGAGCATGAGCTGTAATCCCCCAAGGGCTGTCCGAATCCTGTGTCCATTTTAGCTGCCTCTTATCTCGGTGATGAGGGCATCCTGTAGACGCCTCAGAGCCAAATACACATATCTGGTCCAAATGCTCCTTCACACCAACAAGGTGAGTCAGCAGATGAGCAACAATGGTACAAAATGATTGCTACCTCCTTTCCAACCTCCAAAATCTTCTAAGAATCTCCCTTGTGGCCCACCTTAACAGGATGCATAGAGGGAAGGGAATTCTGGGAAGAAGTTCAGTCTAGCCCAGCTGACATAGTATATAGTCACCATAGATACCATAGATAGATATTGGAATGCCTCTAAAGATTTTTTTGGTTTTTGTTTTAAAATAATACCAGAGAAGCTGTTAACAAATATTATGTAAAAGTGCAGAAATTAATTTGAAAACAGAAAAGTTGAATTCTAAATAGCAGCTATTTTATACACATTTACTATTCTATCATTAACTGCTTACAAAGTATGTGCTTTCTTACCCTCAACCAATTATCATCTTTTTTCCCATACTGACTACCAGAAATAAAAAGTAGGTTATTCTTTAACATATATTAAATACATACTCAAATAACCAATCTACCAAAAAAATACAGATTACCTTTACAGCATATGTGTGTATATATAAGTATATATATGCAAGAAAACCCAATGAAGGTGGTCTTGGTCTGGGCCATGCAGAACCAAAATTGTATAAGACCATTTCACTGTTCCAAAGAAGTGCCTTGGCTTAGCACTTAATAATAAGGGCAATTCTTTAGAAGATGAAAAACACCAAAATGTCAGCCTTCAGAAGTTGATCTCTATTTTAGTCTATTTGAGATGATAGAGACTTCTTTTTGTGCCTCAAAAAAATGAACGTGAAGACAGTGCCACAAGTTTTACTGCATTTAATTCAGCCTTCCCTAAGCCTAAAACGGAGAAAGCATTAATAAAAACTGAAATCCCTGTCTCAGATCTGCTTGGAACAGACTTTAATAAATTACATTTTATGCTGCAATCCAAGCATTGAGCTGCCACACTTCGGATTAATAGAGCAGCATTCTTATAAAAGAACAACAGTTCTAAAAGAAAAGAATTTTGTTATACAGTGCTATCACATCAATATTAAGAAGAGGTACAATATTGTTGCAGTAAAATAACTGAAAAGAAAAAAATAAATTTTTATTATTAAATAATAAGTTATTAAGCTGTCGATTCAATTCTGTATCAGATTTTAAAGTATAATTGTACTGACATCAAAATTTGAAAAATGATTTTTAAAAAATTGGAGTGGAATCACTGTTGTTTTGGTTTAAGACTTTGAGAGGATACTCATAAAAATTCATTTGAATAGCAATAAAATCTCTAGATTGAAATTATACTCTTTGTTTGAAGTCCCAAATAACTGACATGAAAATCCACCAAAGCTGTCAGTAATTTTAATATTCTTAAAGAGTGTCTTTGGCAACATTTAAGCACAGTTTTAAAATTTAATTTCAATTTTTCTAAATAATCTAATAGTTACTGAAATTATTCTTAAGATATTTTCAAATCTTTGCAAGTCAAAATTGACTTCTCCAGTCAGTGGGGGTGAAAAAAAATATTTTCTCAATAGGTGATCCAGAATTCTTCATTGAACAAGAACTGTGTTTGTTTAGAAAATTATATTAATGGAAAAATAATTAGTTAGGCTTTAGCTTTTAGCTCATAGATTGGATGAGCCCAGGAGGAGGCAAACTGTTAAACATTACCGATAAATGGAAACTGGAAATAAAGATAGCAGAGAAGAGAAAAAAAAAGAGAAGGGAGGAAGAAAATAAGAGAGAGTAGTCAAGTAGTGTAGCGGTCCACCAAAGCTTGAGTTGCAGAAATGGCTGAGGAACTTTTAGCTAGATACCCAACACTGATTCTGAAGTTTTTTAATTGCAAAGAGAAAATGTTCTCATCTTCCTTACTCTTCTGGAGTGAGTAAAGTCTGTTACTCACTCTCTTCTTTAAAAATAAACAAGCAAAATTAGAAGTTAATCATCTTGATTCTTTTCTTTGGCTTAGTTGCCACTTCGTGTCTTGTCACCTCTTCTTCTAAGTAGTGGCTTTCAAATTTTAGCATTCATCAGAATGGGAACTTTTTAAAACAGAATTCCAGGATTCATTCCCAGAGTTTTTGATTCAGCAAATTTAGAGTGTGGCCTGACACTGCTGGGTAGCAGAACACATTTTGAGAATACCTGCTCTAAAGGATAATCTAAGTAGGTGGGCCTCACATTTTCTCTGCTACCACTCTCATGCAGGCCAACATCATCTCTCACCTGGACAACAGCATCCTAACTGATCTTTCTACCACACCTCTACTCAGTAGTCTGAATAATCTTTCAAAAAATATAAATCTGATTGGGTAAGTAAATATTCCACAAAAAAGCCTTCTCTGTCCACTTTATGTAAAATACAATGGACTCCTTTTCTCCTACATCCTGTCCCCCAAATACACACTGCTTTATATTTTAAGAATATGTACCAGTATCTCATGTTTTCTTATTTAATACATATTGTTTATGAATCATTAGAGTTACAACATAAGATAGCTTGTCTTTCCTGCTTATATCCCTGCATGGCTCATGTTGTAGATTTCATTAATATTTGTTGAAAGAATAATTAAAATGCCATATTGCTATTATAAATATTTTGTTTAAGGTACCTTGTTATTTCTACATTTTCCATGGAAATTCAGATCACGAGATATCTGTTTTATTTACATTCTTACTCAGAGTCCAGCTTTGTCATTTCTCAGCTTTGCTACTTTGCACCAGATACTTGCTTTCCCTGTGTTTCGGTTTCCTCACCCATAAAATGGGGATAATAATACTACCCATGTCAAAAGGTTGCTTTGAGAAACCAATTAGTCATTACATATAGAGTACATGACTCATGGTAGATACTCAATAAATGTTAATTTCATTATTATTTTAAATTCTTATTATTACTAACTAGGATGCTTCCCTAGATTAGATTGTTCACCACCAACCAGAGGTCATTGTTGGCAAAGGGATTAGGAGGCTGAAAAGTAGTCAAAAGAAGTGCTATGATGAATGAAAATGATGGTGTCACAAAGTTAAAGTGTCCAACCAGTAGGGAGAAGTTTGTCTGGCTGGAACGTAGGGACCATTGATGTGGACCAGCTGGCTTAGACAGCAAATGGTTCTGGAAAATGGAATTGTCTGGCATTTAGTCCCTGACTGTGGAAATTGGGAAATGGAACAAAATACAATTTATTGAGCACCTGCTACATGCCAGATAATTGTATTCATGTTGTCTTATTTCAGTGTTGTCAGTATTTCTATTTTTACAGATTGTAAGGGAAGAGACAGAGACATAAGGTAACTTATAAAACATTACACAACTTAAAACCATATCTGAACTCAATCTTAGCTTTGTCTAAATCCAAAACTAATCACCTCTTCTCTCTCATGCTTTCTTTTTGATGTAAATAAGCAATAAGTTTGTAAGAGTTTCTGATATACGAATTAAATCTATTTACAGTGTGGAGACTGCCTTCGATTTACATCAAAAGCAAGAACCCTTCTTTGGGGAATTTTGTGGTTTCTTGGAGCCAAGGGTAACAAGATGGAGGACACAGGTGGCTAGGACCTCTGGGAAATGGAGTAAAGTATATTGAGGGCAAAAGCAAGCAACCCCTTGATTTTAAAATTAACACTTTAGACCTGACACCATTCCCAGAGAGGAATGATCTTGGCCCCTCTCTAACTAGAAGTCCTCACACTCACCTAAGCCAAGTTCATAGTGGGACTCTGAAAAACCAAAGATGAAAAGTATGTCTGCAGCAACTTAAAGCCTCTAGAAGCAGTACACATCGGATCTAAAATGTCGCTCAGAGATAATCTAGTCCACCTGGCAGACCTGTCAATTAAAACACATATTGCTGCCCAATCCTTAACCCCAGAATTTCTGATAGATTAAGTCTCAGGTGAAGCCAGAAAAACTGCATCTATAACCACTTCTTAGGTAATGCTGATGCTGCTGATCTAAGGCCATACTTTGAGAACCACTGCTGCAGTCCAAATCACTCATTTTATATGGGAATAAACTGAGATGAGAGTGTGTCCAAAGTTGCACAGTAAATGATCTTGGAAGGGTAAGAAGAATAAAGAACCATTGAGATGTGTCCAAAGAACTTATATGGAGTCAATCTTGTGATAATATGGTTGTGGCCTTGCCCAAATTCATTGTTATAGCTACAAGGGTATTCAGCCACTTTGGGACTAAACAAACCAACAGGAAAAATGAATCAACATAATATATTTGATGCCATTTTCTCATAAACACTAACTCTTGTTTTGAAAATATTATAAAAAATTCTATTAGTTCATTGTAAATTTGTAATGAAAATGCGTGAAACAGGTTTTGTCTAGTTAGTCTTCAATCGCTGAAATGCATTAGAAAAAGTTGGGCTATTTAAATGATGGAGTAAATGTTATGTTCTCAAGGGAAAATTGATTTTATTTCCCAGCCCAAGTAAGATGAATTGGATATAGTTGCCTAGGGTACTGTCTTGAAAACTATTTGGATGCTAAGCTGGAGCTTAGAGGAAAAGATAATTATCTGCCAGGGGTAATGAAGAGAAAAGGAACATCAAGTATTATACATTGTCAAATTCTGGGTTGTTACTTTCATTTGTGCGGGTTTTTCACATTATTCATATGAAAAATGTTTACATGGCTCTAAATTTGATGAAAGTTTATGCTACTAATTATGACCATGGAAACATTCTTTATCGCATATTGTTTAATCAAATATTGACTGATCCACCCAATAAAATTCTACAACTGTGATAGTTGGACAACCTGTTAATTTCAAGACTCTATTGTTCTACATAATTTTCTATGACTGTCCATGTGGCACAAACTTAAATCTTGTGACTCACTTGATGACTCATTTGACAAACAAATGAGGTTAAATTAGGAATCTGAGAGATTATAAGAATGAATGTGCACAATAATGCTAATCAACTGTGTCTATGATGGTGGCGTGATTTTTGAGTGATATACTACTGCTTGCAACAAATATGTAGAAAGCCCAGAAAAAGAAAAAGTGAAAGGGCATTGGCTCTAAAGAGCTATGTATTATTTTTCTATTGCTGCATAACAAATTACCACAAATTTAGCATCTTAAAATACGTTTATTATTTCACAGTTTCTGTGGGCCAGGAGTCTGGGTATAGGTTAACTGACTCAAAGCCAGGCTGCAGTCTCCTCTGAGGCTTCAGGTTTTCTTCCAACCTCATTGGTTGTTTGTGGAATTCAGTTTTTTAGCGCTGTGGGACTAAGGTCCTTATTTCTTTTTTAGAGTAATGGAGTATCTTTTCTAGCTCCTAGTGGATGCCCTCAATTCCTAGCCACATGGGTGTCTCACAATATGGCATCTTACTTTTTTGAAACTAGCAAGAGAATCTTTCTTATGCTTTAAATCCCTTCTTTTAAGGAAGTGCCCAGTCCCTTTTAATGGCTCATCTGATTTGCTCAAATCCACCCAGAATACTCTCACTTTTAATTAACCCAAAATTAACTGATTTGAGACCGTAATTACATATTTGAAATCCTTCCATTTTTATTATATAACATAATCTAATCATGGAGTTGACATTTATAATAAACAGTCCCTCAACACTCAAGGAGAAGAGATTATATTGAGAGTGTTTTTAGCAGGGGGAGAGAATTTTGGATGCCATCTTAGAATTTGGATGCCTACCACAGGCAACTTTTTATAGAATGTTTATTTTATATGTTTTTCTGATTATAAAATATTATATATTGATTATGAAAAATTGGGGAAATAAAGAAATAAAAACTAAACATTTTCTGTACTCACCATTTATGGGTAATTAGTATTAACATTTTGGTGATTCTTCTCTATTTTTTTCTATTTGTATATATATGTATAAATGTTTTTAACTGTTAGACTTACTGCATACACAATTTTGTACCTTACTTTTTCACTTAAAATATTAGACATACTTCCCTACATTATTCATACTATTCTAACACAGTTTTTCCAATGACTGCATAATATTAATCAAATGGAAGTATCATCATTTATTTTACGAGTCCCTTAGGTTTAGTCCACATTTTAATGTTCCTTGCAGTGGCTATCTTTTAATGTTATTTTTGTTACCATCTCTGTTTTATTCAGATAAAGCCTGTGGTAGAAGAAAATGATGGACATTATGTTTCACGCCTACCTATATCTATGGCCTTTGTTAGTACCCACTACCTCCTCTACTGATTCTGGGCCTGGACATTTGAATACTTCGGCTAGTGGGACACTAGCAAACTTGATTCAAGCAGAGTATAAAATTAATCCTTACACAATCCAACTTCCTTTCATAGACCCCTGCCACTACCATGAAAATGTTTCCAGGGTGGCCTGTGGAATGATGTGATTATCATGTGAAGGTGAACTGAGTGTACCTAGCAAAGGTCATCCAAGACCAGGTAGCCCCCAGCCTACCATGAGGTAACTGCACACACCTGGGTGAGCCTAGTCAAGGTCAGCTGAGCCTGATCCAAATCAGTAAATCTATAGACTCATGAGAAATAATAATCGATTGTTTTTTTGAACAACTAAATATTTGAGGTGGTTTGTTAACCAACTAAAAACTAACTTACACAAAGTTCTAGAAATGAACTATAAAGGATACATTTAGAAATATCAGAAAATTACCGAAGAGTAATTACTTAACCAAAGTAACATTTACAGAGCTGCTAAGAAAAGTGAGGTGAAAATTGCTTTTACAGAAGGAAAGGAGCAGGCTTTTTTGTAAAGATAAAAAGAATATCATTGAGAAGAAAGACAATCCAGAACACTGGCTTGAGACATTTAAACAACACAAAGACATGAAATGCTCTTTCCATTGTGAGTTTCTGAAGTTTTCTCTTTGACATAAGACCTAGACCACGTTTCTACAAGATATCACTGGGATACCCTCCAAGGCATATAACATTTGTTAACACCTTCTGGGGAAATACAGCCTTCACTGCTCACTGGCGTAAGTAACTCCCCAGTCAAACTGAAGCCACACACAGACATGAGCTTGCCCTCTCCCTTCATCCCATTTAACTTACTGAGGCAAGAACTTGGCTGTATTTAGACAAACTTAGCAAAGATCGTTAACCACAAGCACTTTCTTTTTCCTTTCTTTACATTTTTCACACTCTTCAGAAACAAAGGTCTACAGAGTTTCTCAGGGGAACAGAGCCCATGGAATTAAAATGTGTACAAATTTTGCATCAAGTGATGGAGTCTCTTGGTAGAACTGTGTATTCTCTCCACCATGCTGCACAGAAAGTGAAACATTTTTATTTCAGGAATAATAGCATATGGGACCAATCAACCAGGTACAGAAAGGAGACTCATTCCCTAAAGCAAATTGTTTATCATCAGTATCTATTGAGTCTGTATACTAAAAATTTACTGAAATTTAAGTCTGATATGAAATACAGTAAACTAATCAAATCTTCATACCACCCTAGGTTTTACTACTAGAAATATTTGACAGGAATGGAATTAAAAGCAAACTAGGAGAGGAAATTACACATTTCGTCATCATTAAGAGACTTCATTCAGTTAAACGAGTACCATATTTTCCCTTGAAGGTTAGTTTTTTGTTTTTGTTTTTTATGATATTCTTTTCAGAGTCAGAGGCAATATTAAGCTTGCCAAGAGGAGACAAACAGAAACAGGTTATTTACCATCTTTTCTTTTTCATGCATTCTGCCAAGAAAATAAAAAAATAAAGGTGCTTAAGCATTTGACTTAGATTTATTGGAATTGACAACAATCAGCATTAGATTATAATGAGTATTAATTAAAATCATATAAATGACTTCCTTGATGTTTTATCTGATGTCACTTTGTTTGCATTTTCTACCTCATCCCCACATGCTTTTTGTTCCCTTAGAAATATCAACAGATATTTAATCTAAAATAATGCTTCAAGATACATTAAAATTATCAAAAAGGCTGAGGCATTTTGTCAACATGGTATTTCATAGTATTTAAAATCTACATGTTAGAATCCTAGCTGACAAGAGAGTAAAATGTGCAAGAAAAGACTTCGATAGATTAAAAATGGCCACAAATTATTCGTCACTCATTTCATTAAAGAACAATAGATCACTGAAACAAATGCTTTCACAGTGCTTAGATATAATTTTGGTTTAAGGCAGTTGGTCCTCTGGACTTCAATTCATATTTTCAAATTATGATTATGTGAACAGAATGTTAATAAGAAAAAAGTGAATGTAGATTAAATTATAGAAATGGAGAGTCATTACAGAAAATGGAGTGCTTTTCTTCACATGTCAGCAGAAGGGAGGAGCAGTGGAGTCAGGGAAATTATTTTATCAGGAAAATCCCAGCATTACACATGGATTCTCAAAAGACTTTTTAAATATTTTCTTTCTTATATTCTTCTATATATTTTAAAGGTTTGTTCTCTCCCATTTTATGATTAAATTTCGATATTTTAATATCCACAAAGTTAATATACATCATATCAGTCTTTAGAAATATCTTAATTGTGATCATTCAGTCCATTTTTTCCCAGAGTGACTTCCAGAGAACCTTTAAGATATGCACATATACAAACACAAAGAATTGGGGAGGGAGTACAGATAAATATGAGAAACTCTTTAAAGTGTGATCTCTTTCTTGGGAAATCACATTACATGTTAATATATTGGAGAACCCAAGAATTCCATTATTAAGTAAAACAAATGTAACTGACCGTGGAACCTATTATCACTGCAAAACTTGTGATCTGGGCATACTAAAGTAAAGGCTGCATGTAAACATAGCTCTAGAAACTACAAATGAAACCAAAATTTAAAAAAAAAAATAGAAACGTGAGCATCCAATAGGGCCAAAAACATGTGTATGTAAGTGGCTCTTTCTAAAGCTTCCTATGTCTGTAAAATGTGGAAACAGGAATAAGCTATTCCCTTGATCCAGATAAAAGGGCCCTGCTGACTATTCTTCTAGAATTTCTTGTGGCTTTAGAAGCTGGGAAATTTAAAGGAAAGCCAAATATTATCATTTTACCAGTTGCTTCTTTATGTGTGACCTTGAGCAAATTAATCCCTCAGTTTCCTCCTCTGTAAAATGGGAACAGTACAAAATCCATAGGATTGTGAGGATTAAAGGACTTAATATGTAATGGGCTTACAGCAATGTTCTTAAGTTAGCAATCCCTTGTTACATGCCATTATTTTTATTATTTATGGTTTCCTTGACAATTCATTGGCATACTTTGAAAACTGGTTGACCTTTAAGTTTCACTCCAGTACAAATGTCTTAAGTCAGGGATTTTTAAATTTGTATTGGAATAACAAAAAGAAACGTTAAATTTAAACTTTCGTGCACAGATCAAGGACCTCTACAAATATAGCAACAATATTTTCATCACTATATTCTCCAAATTGGCAAAAATCTCACAAATAAGAACAAAAAAATTGTTGAACAAATTGATTCATAAAGTTAGAAAAACAATAGATATATAGAGCAATCCACATGTTTACTAATTATGGTGGGACATTTCTGAACAATGTTCTTATAATAAAACAACATATTTAAATGACTTACAACAATAAAATGTATGCAAAGTTCTCAATTCAACTGAGAAATCTATGATCCTAAACTTTACCAGCCTTTAAATTGTTGCTCTCACTTGCAGTCAAATGGTGCCACACCCAATTAACCCAATTAAATGGAACATTTCACATTATCTCTTAAAATAGTCGGCCTATGTGTCATGATCTCATAAATTGGGAGTTTGACCTAAAAGATCTTCCACAAAATGCCTAAAATTTTCAGTTAAAACCTCACCATTCCAAACATACCCAATGAATGTAAATGGATTTACTTTAGAGGAAGAATTAGACATCGATAAATGTATCAGCTTTATAAATATACTTGTAGGGTCTATAAGCCACTAGCTATTACTTTGGAAAGAAGAGAATGAGGTCAACGGAACTACTAGGCAGGTGAACGTTGGAGGCTGTATTGTGACGTCAAGCCTAGAAGTGCTCTGCTTGGTCTTTTGATGCCAGGGATGGGATAGGCTGGGGTAGGCAATGAAAATGGATATAAGGAGAAAGAGAAAGATATCAAAAATAAGTATCCTGTTCCCAATAGGATGGTTTTATCATTGTGTGTGAATGTGGGTGAGTGTGGATAAATGGGGATATTTTTATACACTATTCTATTTTGCACAAGAAAGTACAGATTACTCATGATTAATAAAGTTTAAGTTTGTCAAGTTGGAATTCATGGAATGATCATATGATTGTACAAATTCATGCCAAGTTCTGACCTTGCTGATCAAAAATATTGTTATACTTAGATATTATGCTCAATTATCTCCTACAAGGCTTTGTCAACATATAGCTCACATCCCTTCCACCATGTGATGTGATATCAAAGCAGTTGATTTGCATATAGGAGAGATAGGTTTCCTAGACTGAATGTTTTGATAAGCCTTTTGGGTGAGGGGAAGAAAAGGAGGTCCAGAGAGACCACTAAGGAACATGTTTGAAAATACCAGGCAATGGCGGCTGAAATATGTTCCTAGAGAGGTAGGGTCAATGGACCACTGGACGTTCAATGACCTAAGTGGAAAGAGAAATTAATCACTAGGAGTGAAATCTGAGGAATAATAAAGGGAACCTAGGAGGTTATGTAGGACAAGGGACAGGAGGTGGCAGTTGCCAAGAAAAGAATCTTTCAGAAAAGAAAAAAAAAATGGATGTATAAAGGGGACGGTGCTAATTTGGCATGTGATATGTGATGTAAACCCTTTTCCTTCTCACACCACAAAATCTCTAAACATCCAGGTAAAGTTAATTTGGGAGAGACAAGCCGTATATTTCTATGTGAAGGAGCAATCTTTCAAGATTGTTTACTGCTATAATAAGTGACTTTTTAAAACATCTTTATTGGAGTATAATTGCTTTACAATGGTGTGTTAGTTTCTGCTTTATAACAAAGTGAATCAGCTATACATATACATATATCCCTGAATCTCCTCCTTCTTGCATCTCCCTCCCATCCTCCCTACCCCACCCCTCTAGCTGAACAAAAGGACTGAATTATTCTCCCTGTACTAAACTGCTGCTTCCCACTAGCTATCTATTTTACATTTGGTAGGGTATATATGTCCATGCCGATCTCTCACTTTGTCCCAGCTTATCCTTCCCCTTCGCCGTGTCCTCACCTCCATTCTCTACATCTGCATCTTTAACCTGTCCTACCCCAAGGTTCTTCAGAAGATTTTTTTTTTTTTTTTTTTAGATTCCATACATCATGTGTTAGCATATGGTATTTGTTTTCCTCTTTCTGACTTACTTCACTCTGTATGACAAACTCTAGGTCCATCCACCTCACTACAAATAACTCAATTTCATTTCTTTATATGGCTGAGTAATATCCCATTGTATATATGAGCCACATCTTCTTTATCCATTCATCTGTTGATGGACACTTAGGTTGCCTCCATGTCCTGGCTATTGTAAATGGTGCTGCAATGAACACTGGGGTGCACGTGTCTTTTTGAATTATTGTTTTCTCAGGGTATATGCCCAGCAGTGGGATTGCTGGGTCATATGGTAGTTCTATTTTTAGTTTTTTAAGGAACCTCCATACTGTTCTCCATAGTGATTGTATCAATTTACATTCCCACCAACAGTGCAAGAGGGTTCTCTTTTCTCCAGAACCTTTCCAGCATTTATTGTTTGTAGACCTTTTGATTATGGCCATTCTGACCAGTGTGAGGTGATACCTCATTGTGGTTTTGATTTGCATTTCTCTAATGATTAGTGATATTGAGCATCCTTTCATGTGTTTGTTGGCAATCTGTATATCTTCTTTGGGGAAATGTCTATTTATGTCTTCTGCCCATTTTTGGATTGGGTTTTTTATTTTTAGATATTGAGCTGCACGAGCTGCTTGTATATTTTGGAGATTAATCCTTTGTCAGTTGCTTCATTTGCAAATATTTTCTCCCATTCTGAGGGTTGTCTTTTGTCTTGTATATGGTTTCCTTTGCTGTGCAAAAGCTTTTAAGTTTCATTAGGTCCCATTTCTTTATTGTTGTTTTTATTTCCATTATTTTACGAGGTGGGTCAAGAAAGATCTTGCTGTGATTTATGTCAAAGAGTGTTCTGCCTATGTTTTCCTCTAAGAGTTTTACAGTGTCTGGTCTTAAATTTAGGTCTTTAATCCATTCTGAGTTTTTTTTTTTTGCATATGGTGTTAGGGAGTGTTCTAATTTCATTCTTTTACATGTAGCTGTCCAGTTTTCCCAGCACCACTTATTGTAGAGGCTGTCTTTTCTCCACTGTATATCCTTGTCTCCTTTGTCATAGATTAGTTGATCATAGGTGTGTGGCTTTATCTCTGGGCTTTCTATCCTGTTCCATTGATATATGTTTCTGTTTTTGTGCCAGTACCATACTGTCTTTTTT
>NC_041219.1:21593397-21594962 GCF_002837175.3 Physeter macrocephalus
GCTTCCCACTAGCTATCTGTTTTACGTTTGGTAGTGTATATATGTCCATGTCACTCTCACTTCATCCCAGCTTACACTTCCCCCTCCCCATGTCCCCAAGTCCATTCTCTACATCTGCCTTTTTATTCCTGTCCTGCCCCTAGGTTCTTCACAATCTTTTTTTTTTTTTTAGATTCCATATATATGTGTTAGCATATGGTATTTGTTTTTCTCTTTCTGACTTACTTCACTCTGTATGACAGACTCTAGGTCCATCCACCTCACTACAAATAACTCAATTTCATTTCTTTATATGGCTGAGTAATATCCCATTGTATATATGAGCCACATCTTCTTTATCCATTCATCTGTTGATGGACACTTAGGTTGCCTCCATGTCCTGGCTATTGTAAATGGTGCTGCAATGAACACTGGGGTGCACGTGTCTTTTTGAATTATTGTTTTCTCAGGGTATATGCCCAGCAGTGGGATTGCTGGGTCATATGGTAGTTCTATTTTTAGTTTTTTAAGGAACCTCCATACTGTTCTCCATAGTGATTGTATCAATTTACATTCCCACCAACAGTGCAAGAGGGTTCTCTTTTCTCCAGAACCTTTCCAGCATTTATTGTTTGTAGACCTTTTGATTATGGCCATTCTGACCAGTGTGAGGTGATACCTCATTGTGGTTTTGATTTGCATTTCTCTAATGATTAGTGATATTGAGCATCCTTTCATGTGTTTGTTGGCAATCTGTATATCTTCTTTGGGGAAATGTCTATTTATGTCTTCTGCCCATTTTTGGATTGGGTTTTTTATTTTTAGATATTGAGCTGCACGAGCTGCTTGTATATTTTGGAGATTAATCCTTTGTCAGTTGCTTCATTTGCAAATATTTTCTCCCATTCTGAGGGTTGTCTTTTGTCTTGTATATGGTTTCCTTTGCTGTGCAAAAGCTTTTAAGTTTCATTAGGTCCCATTTCTTTATTGTTGTTTTTATTTCCATTATTTTACGAGGTTTTTTTTTTTTTTTTTTTTTTTGCGGTATGCGGGCCTCTCACTGTTGTGGCCTCTCCCGTTGCGGAGAGCATGGCTCATGGGCCCAGCTGCTCCGCGGCATGTGGGATCTTCCCGGACCGGGGCACAAACCCGTGTTCCCTGCATCAGCAGGTGGACTCTCAACCACTGCGCCACCAGGGAAGCCCTACCATACTGTCTTGATTACTGTATCTTTATAATATAGTCTGAGGACTGGGAGCCTGATTCCTCCAGCTCCGTTTTTCTTTCTCAAGATTGCTTTGGCTATTCGGGGTCTTTTGTGTTTCCATAGAAATTGTGCAATTATTTGTTCTAGTTCTGTGAAAAATGCCAGTGGTAGTTTGATAGGGATTGCACTGAATCTGTAGATTGCTTTGGGTAGTATAGCCATTTTCACAATGTTGATTCTTCCAATCCAAGAACATGGTATATCTCTCCATCTGTTTGTGCCATCTTTAATTTCTTTCATCATTGTCTTATAGTTTTCTGCATACAGGTCTTTTGTCTCCTTAGGTAGGTTAATTCCTAGGTATTTTATTCTTTTTGTT
>NC_041219.1:21594972-21610218 GCF_002837175.3 Physeter macrocephalus
TTTACTTCTTCTTTTCTGATTTGCATTCCTTTTATTTCTTTTTCTTCTCTGATTGTTGTGGCTAAAACTTCCAAAACTAAGTTGA
Organism: Physeter macrocephalus; assembly: GCF_002837175.3. Lineage (NCBI taxonomy): Eukaryota > Metazoa > Chordata > Mammalia > Artiodactyla > Physeteridae > Physeter > Physeter macrocephalus. The sequence goes on from NC_041219.1 coordinate 21,595,058, forward strand.
ATAAGAGTGGTGAGAGTGGGCAACCTTGTTTTCTTCCTGATCATAGTGGAAATGGCTTCAGTTTTTCACCATTGAGAACGATGTTAGCTGTGGGTTTGTAATATATGACCTTTATTATGTTGAGGTAAGTTCCCTCTATGCCTGCTTCTGGAGGGTTTTTTTTTTTTATCATAAATGGTTGTTGAATTTTGTCAAAAGCTTTTTCTGCATATACTGAAATTATAATATGGTTTTTATCCTGAAATTTGTTAATATGGTGTATCACATTGATTGATTTGTGTATATTGAAGAATCCTTGCATTCCTGGAATAAACCCCACTTGATCATAGTGTATGATCCTTTTATTGTGCTGTGGGATTCTGTTTGCTAGGATTTTGTTGAGGATTTTTGCGTCTTTGTTCATCAGTGATATTGGCCTGTAGTTTGTTTTTTTTGTGACATCTATGTCTGGTCTTGGTATCAGGGTGATGGTGGTCTCATAGAATGAGTATGGGGTGTTCCTCCTTCTGCTATATTTTGGAAAATTTTGAGAAATATAGGTGTTAGCTCTTCTCTAAATGTTTGATAGAATTTGCCTGTGATGCCATCTGGCCCTACGATTTTGTTTGTTGGAAGACTTTTAATCACAGTTTCATTTCAGTGCTTGTGATTGGTCTGTTTATATATTCTATTTCTTCCTGGTTCAGTCTCAGAAGGTTGTGCTTTCCTAAGAATTTGTCCATTTCTTCCAGGTTGTCCACTTTGTTGGCATATAGTTGCTTGTCATTATCTCTCATGATCCCTTGTATTTCTGCAGTGTCAGTTGTTACTTCTCCTTTTTCATTTCTAATTCTTTTGATTTGAGTCTTCTCCCTTTTTTTTTGATGAATCTGGCTAGTAGTTTATCAATTTTGTTTATCTTCTCAAAGAACCAGCTTTTACTTTTATTGATCTTCAGTATTATTCCCTTCATTTCTTTTTCATTTACTTCTGATCTGATCTTTATGATTTCTTTCCTTCTGCTAACTTAGGGGGATTTTGTTCTTCTTTCTCTAATTGCTTTAGGTGTAAGGTTAGGTTGTTTATTTGAGATGTTTCTTGTTTCTTGAGGTAGGATTGTATTGCTATAAACTTCCGTCCTAGAACTGCTTTTGCTGCATCCCATAGGTTTTGGGTCAGCGTGTTTTCAGTGTCATTTGTTTCTAGGTATTTTTTGATTTCCTCTTTGATTTCTTCAGTGATCTCTTGGTTATTTAGTAGCGTATTGCTTAGCCTCCATGTGTTTGTAGTTTTTATAGGCTTTTTTTCCCTGTAATTGATATCTAGTCTCATAGCATTGTGGTCGGAAAATATTCTTGATATGATTTCAATTTTTTTAAATTTACTAAGGCTTGATTTGTGACCCAAGATATGGTCTATCCTGGAGAATGTTCCATGAGCACTTGAGAAAGAAGTGTATTCTGTTGTTTTTGGATGGAATGTCCTTTAAATATCAATTAAGTCCATCTTGTTTAATGTGTCATAAAGCTTGTGTTTCCTTATTTTCATTTTGGTTGATCTAGCAATTGGGAAAAGTGGGGTATTAAAGTCCCCTACTATTATTGTGTTACTGTCAATTTCCCCTTTTATGGGTGTTAGCATTTGCCTTATGTATTGCGATTTTCCTATGCTGGGTGCATAAATATTTACAATTGTTATAGCTTCTTCTTGGATTGGTCCCTTGATCGTTATGCAGTGCCCTTCAAAGATCAGCTGTTAACCTTATGGGGATTCCCTTGTATGTTTTTGTTGCTTTTACCTTGCTGCTTTCAATATTTTTTTTTGTATTTAATTTTTGATAGTTTGATTAATATGTGTCTTGGTGTGTTTCCTTGGATTTATCCTGTATGGGATTCTCTGCGCTTCCTGGACTTGATTGACTATTTCCTTTTCCATATTAGGGAAGTTTTCAACCAAAATCTCTTCAAATATTTTCTCAGTCCCTTTCTTTTTCTCTTCTTCTTCTGGGACCCCTATAATTCGAATGTTGGTGCATTTAATGTTGTCCCAGAGATCTCTGAGACTGTCCTCAATTCTTTTCATGTTTTTGTCTTTATTCTGTTCTGTGGTAGTTATTTCCACTATTTTATCTTCCAGTTCACTTATCCGTTCTTCTGCCTCAGTTATTCTGCTATTGATTCTCTCTAGAGAATTTTTAATTTCAGTTATTTTGTTGTTCATCATTGTTTGTTTGTTCTTTGGTTCTTCTATGTCCTTACTAAACATTTCCTGTATTTTCTCCATTCTATTTCCAAGACTTTGGATCATCTTTACTATCATTACTCTGAATTCTTTTTCAGGTAGACTGCCTATTTCCTCTTCATTTGTTTGGTCTGGTGGGTTTTTACCTTGCTCCACTTCATCTGTTGTGTGTTTCTCTGTCTTCTCATTTTGCTTAACTTACTGTGTTTGGGGTCTCCTTTTCACAGGCTGTATCCTCATAGTTCATAGTTGTTTTTGGTGTCTGCCTCCAGTGGGTAAGCTTGATTCAGTGTGTTGTGTAGGCTTCCTGGTGGAGGGGACTGGTGCCTGTGTTCTGGTGGATGAGGCTAATCTGAATGAGATCCTTGCTGGGTAGAGTAATCTTGGTTGTAGGTTATTCCCTTTCATCACTTATAATATGTTCTACCTCTCCCTTCTGGCCTGCAGAGTTTCTGCTGAAAGATCAGCTGTTAACCTTATGGGGATTCCCTTGTATGCAACTAAAATCTCTTCAAATATTTTCTCAGTCCCTTTCTTTTTCTCTTCTTCTTCTGGGACCCCTATAATTCGAATGTTGGTGCATTTAATGTTGTCCCAGAGATCTCTGAGACTGTCCTCAATTCTTTTCATGTTTTTGTCTTTATTCTGTTCTGTGGTAGTTATTTCCACTATTTTATCTTCCAGTTCACTTATCCGTTCTTCTGCCTCAGTTATTCTGCTATTGATTCCTTTTACAAAATTTTTTATTTCACTTATTTCATTGTGTTGTTCATCATTGCTTGTTTGCTCTTTATTTCTTCTAGGTCCTTGTTAAACGTTTCTTGTATTTTCTCCATTCTATTTCCAAGACTTTGGATCATCTTTACTATCATTACTCTGAATTCTTTTTCAGGTAGACTGCCTATTTCCTCTTCATTTGTTTGGTCTGGTGGGTTTTTACCTTGCTCCACTTCATCTGTTGTGTGTTTCTCTGTCTTCTCATTTTGCTTAACTTACTGTGTTTGGGGTCTCCTTTTCACAGGCTGTATCCTCATAGTTCATAGTTGTTTTTGGTGTCTGCCTCCAGTGGGTAAGCTTGATTCAGTGTGTTGTGTAGGCTTCCTGGTGGAGGGGACTGGTGCCTGTGTTCTGGTGGATGAGGCTGGATCTTGTCTTTCTGGTGGGCAGGACTGTGTCTGGTGGTGTGTTTTGGGGTGTCTGTGGCCTTATGATTTTAGGCAACCTCTCTGCTCATGGGTGGGGTTGTGTTCCTGTCCTGCTAGTTGTTTGGCATGGGATGTCTGGCACTGGAGCTTGCTGGTCATTTAGTGTAGGTGGGTCTTAGCATTGAGACGGAGATCTCTGGGAGAGCTCTCGCTGATTGATAGTACATGTAGCCGCGAGGTTTTTGGTGGTCTAATGTCCTGAACTTGGCTCTCCCATCTCCGAGGCTCAGGCCTGACAGCTGGCCAGAGCACGAACACCCTGTCAGCCACATGGCTTACAGAGTTGCCAAGATGATTAAAGTAGATAATGCACCTAGTATAGGCTCAGCATGAAGAGGCACTTGATAACACCCAGCTTCATGCTCATTGGCTGCTTTCAGTTGGCAGGATAGGAGCACACATGGCTGTTTGCAGATTAGATGAGTCAAGTAGCTGTCTGACATCAGCCATCCTGTAAGTAATGTCCAGCTGTGATATCAAGCCAGCCATGTGGTTCCAGCATCCATCAGTGGTTCTGAACTACTATGCTGTGCTGCCACTTTTTTTTTCCTTTGTGCTTAGTCTAGTTTCATTTGCTCAGAGGGTGCTGCAGTAAGTTTTATAAAACATTTAACACAACTACCCTAAAGGTAGGTATTATTGTTCACGTAATTCTCAAATTTAAGAAAACAGAAACTCAGCAAAGTGAAATGACTTGATTAAATACAGAAACAAAGTTAGAAATTTGAATTCAGTTCGAATTCCACATCTGATGCTTTTTCTGACCACAAAGCCACGTCGTATTATTGTTATTCTTGTAAAAAGAAGCATCTGGATATATATTGTTAAATATCCTCCTTATTTTGGGGTGAAAAGTAGGGACAGCTGGTAAATTTGACATTTCTTTGGCATAAATATTCTAGTTGGAAAGGAAAAAGAAAAATTATTTTGAGAAGAATTCATGTTTTAATTCTATAACAGGATGTATCAGCTGAAAAGCACTGTATATTTGGGAAAATTATCAGGCTGACTATTGACATTTGAGGGAGACAAAAGGATTCAGCCAGAGGTAATACCGATACAGTGCATGACCTGTATAAAATATCCATAACAGCAAGAGACAGGCTCAAAGAGACAACAAAAGGATGGAGGAGTCAGGTAAGCCAGACTAACAGTGGGAGTGAGAATAAATCTTTCTTTAAACCCAGAGAGAGAGAAGAATACTAATGGAAAAAGGATATTGCTTATGAAATGCATGTGGCCATAGCCACAAAACATTCGAGAAAACAAAATCACAGGTTAACAAGTAAGAGGCACACATTTTGAGATTTTAGATATTAGCTGTGACTATAAGCATATTCCAATTACTGAGAAAAGGTAGTAGTACATCGTACAGAATTTTATATAAACAGATCCCAGGAAATATTTTCCAAAGGCACTGCCATGATATCTGTTGAAAGGACACTGCAGCCTAGATGTGATAAAAGGGTCATTCTGGCTTTTGTATTGGGCCAAGGCTTGAGGACAAGGCAAGAAGGGGTCAGATCTAAGGACAGCAAAAATTTCAAATTGGGGTCACAGTGACTAAAAGCCAGAGACATGCCTTGGGCAACAAAGAACGGTAAACTAGATCCACTGAAAATCTCAGTCATTTCCAAGATGAAAATGGTGGGAGGCAGGGGAGAGAAAAAAAGATTGCTTAACTCATGAAATATAGTTGAATACCCTAAGAAGTTCAACATACATCGTCAAGACTGACTAGAAAAAGTCCTATGGAGATATGATAATGACAATGACTGACCAAAATAAACGAATACATACGTAAGGGTCTGGAGAATTTTCATCTATTTTTTGGAATGCCAAATAGCATACACCTTGTCAGCTGGCTGAACTGCTCTATGCCTGCAACTTCTAGTCAGAGAAGAGAATGAAGCTAATTGCTCCCCGTTGGTAGTAAACTTGGAGTCAGTTCAAAATCTTCACTCTTCATAAGGCCTTCCTTGAAATTTCCTGAACACCATATCTCAATCTTCTTTTGGCACTTAACACTGTAGAATTTTTAGCATAGTATAAAAAAAGACAAGGCAATTACTGCCTAACAAGATGCAATTATATTTACCAGAGATCAGCAAAATGTGGCTTGTGGGCCCTATCTGGCCCACTATCTATTTTTATACAGCCTGCAAGCTAAGAATAGTTTTTATATTAGTAAATGGCTGGGCAAAAATATATCAAAGGAAGAATCATATTTTGTGATATAAAAAAATTATATAAAATTCAAACTTTATATCCATAAATAAAGTTTTATTAGACCATTAGCCATACATATTTGTTTATATATTGTCTACGGCTGCTTTCATGCTACAATGACAGAGTTAAATAGGTGCAACAGAAACTGTATGGCCTATAAAGCCTAAAACATATACTAAATAAATGTGTGTATTTTAAATGTCATGAATTTACTGGGCTGTATTCATTTCATAGGTAATGTCCTTTTCTATTAGAATTCCTCTTTGCTACTGTGATTTATCTTTATTAAACTGTGAATTTCCTAAAAAGAAGACTTTTTCTTTCTAACTATCACTGTTTTTTTTTCATGTAGAAGGAATTTAATATTTATTAAATTAATAACTATTCCAAATAATTTGATGTCATTATTTAGTAATGATGTTATTATTTAGCAATGTTATATGCCTAATTCTGAATAAAGTACCACTTTGAATAGGGTGGGCTGACATGAAAGAAACTGATGACATTATTATAATCTTTGAGATTCATAATTTTATTAGGGATCCAATACAAATTTAAGAGTATCATCTACATAATGATACAGAGCAGTATATTATTTAAGTAGCAAATACTTGTTAGAGGCATAGTTTCCAATACAGCAATTGTAGACATTAATCATCATCATAATAGCTTAAGTTCTTAAATGTTCACTATGTGCTAGGTATGTGTTAATCCTAGGTATGTGTTAATCCTAGGTATGTGTTAATCTTCAACAAACCCACATGTAAATACTATTGCCATTTTCATTTTAAAGATGATAAAGCAGTAACATTTAGAGGTCCTATGGATTTAGCTGGGAATTAAACTCAAGTAACACACTCTTACTCTTTAAAATATTTCAGAAAAAAACTGAACTTGGCCCACAGTCTTAACCAATTTGGAGTCTGAAAATGTGTTCAGGGAATTAAAGGGTAGTATTAAATATAAAATTGAGAGATCAGGAAGCGTTTCCTGCAGAAGAATGGGAATAATATATGTAAGTGAAAAGAAGAGAGAAGTCAGAATGAGAGGAGGAAACTGAAAGAACAGACTTGTAAGGGGTGTGATTGGACTCTGTAATGACTCACATCATAATAGGATTCTATTTAACTAACAGGAATCAAAAGAGTAAATCTGTATATGTAATTTAAGGACAGAATGTTGCCCTCTTGAGTTAGCAAAGTTTCATTTGCTAAATTTCTGTTTCAAAAAAAATTTTTTTTCAGAGGGAGGAGCACCTTACATTTTTTTCCTTCAGAAATTACACAGTACTTGAAAATAACAAAAGAGAAATTACTTTCCCTTTTCCTCTATATATTTAAAATAAAGAATATAAAAGTAGATAAGTGGCATATTGACATCATTAAAATCAGCAGCAGGAGCTGCAAAATTAATTTGTGCAATCACGAGGCTGCTCAAGGTGCTGCAGAGTGAGAGCAGATTTAAAACAACCACTCCTCAACTGAGAATGAAGCCAGTGTGCTCAACCTAACTCAGCCTCTCTTCATATGAAAAACAAAACCCAGAGAGCTACTTTCTACTTCAAGTCTTCATCTCATTATAGCTTACACTTTAAGGGACAAGGTGAAGAGAAAGGCAGTTATGATAATTATATCTTCTCACCTATGGTGTATTATCATCTTTATATTTCAGTGGGCAATCTAATTCTATGATGTAAAAAAAAAATTATTCCTGAGTTAAGTGAGAAACAAGATGATTTTCTTTTTTTTGTTGTTGTTTTTTGTTTTTTGTTTTGCGGTACGCGGGCCTCTCACTGTTGTGGTCTCTCCCGTTGCGGAGCACAGGCTCCGGACGCGCAGGCTCAGCGGCCATGGCTCACGGGCCCAGCCGCTCCGCGGCATGTGGGATCTTCCAGGACCGGGGCACGAACCCGCATCCCCTGCATCGGCAGGCGGACCCTCAACCACTGCGCCACCAGGGAAGCCCAAGATGATTTTCACAATTGTGTGATGCCACTGAAAACAGAGGCAGTGAGAGCGACAACTTGTTGGTATGATTTCAAGTACTCAAAAGCACTGAAACCATGTGTGCCAGTAAGACATATGCCCATAAACTACTGGAAGAATCATTTCTACCCATAGCATGCCATTGTAATTAATGTGTTACACCTCTACATTGATTCTGGCTGCTTCATAGCTGTAAGTTTATATTTATCTCTGTGTCTCCAGATAGACTGTGGTATATTTAGTAGGGAGTCGAATATAAGGTGCTTCCTATAACTTATTTTATTTAATCCTCATACCACCATAAGAGCTTAGGATCAGTAACTCAATTTTCTAAAACATAAGAAAGCTAAAGCTCAGAGAAATTAGGAGATTTTCCCATTCTGACATCACCAAGATGGTGACATAGGTTGTTCCTAACTTTGCTCTCCCTCACAAGAATAACCGCTATTCAAGAACAAGACACCACTGAGAGAATCCTAGATCATGGGGGTGAGGCTGAAGCACCCCCATTGCCATACCACTGGACCAAAACACACCCCATTAGAAGGGTAAGAGAAGCAGCCACATGTTGACCACACTGTCCCTCCCCCAGGCCAGTGCAGTGGAGAGATCTCCCCTGAGCCTCCAGTTCCTCCAGTGGGAAAAGAAAACATAGAGGGAGGACAACCAGCATCTCTCAGCACTGTGGGCTGCTTTGTGGGAGCCTCTACTCTGATTTTGCACCACGAGGACTGAAGTGAAGTCTGTGGGGCTCAACCACTGGGAATCTGTGATGGAGAAGTGGGGAGGGGCTTGCAACAACCATTACAGGGATCTTGGCAGACTGAGTGTATACCTGCAGTTCCCAGGTAGTAATCCCAACTGGTGGCTTTGCTCTTCTGCAGAAACCACTTGGGGGTGCACTATGACCAGGGAACTCAGAGGGGTGCTGCCTGATTTGGTTCCTCAAAGGAGGAGTTTGGTGGGCCCTAGAGCCCATTTTGCTCACCCCAGGCAGGGAGCTAAATTACAGCCCCACCTGATGTGGAGAGTTTCTTCCGGCCCCATCTGACCAGAAGGGCTGGAGACAACTCCTGCAAGCTGTGCAGCCTGGCAGCACTCGAGCCAAGATGCGGGTGGGCAGAGCTGATAGTTTGCCAAGTAAAGCCAGTGGCCCTGGTCAATCAAGGAACTTGAATTGTGGGTGGGCTTGAGTTAAGACAACAAACAAAGAGCTTAACTGGCTTTAGAGCTGCTTCTCCCACTGTACCTGAGCAGAAAATCTAATGCATAGTCTCACTCATGGTTGAATACAGGCTTCAGCCTGTTCTACCTGAGAACCTAACCAGAGCACATGGGAGGCTGCATAGCCCATTCAGTAGCCCCCTGTACAGTGCATTCAAACAGACAGCACAGCCTATGGCTTCCTCCACCTGCAGAGCAAAGCCTGTGGCCTCACCTGATCAGGGAGTTCAGTGCACACTCTGGCCTGATCCAGATTCCCAAAGAGCTGTACAAGTCCCAGGTTCCACCCTACTGCCCGGCCAGAGCAGATAAGTTAATTCACAGCCTCATCCACTACCAGATATCGGGTCCAGTCCCAACCATCTAGTAAGCCTCACCAGAAAAAACAGGCAACTACAGAGGCTATCCTACAGACTTACTTAGACAGAGAACCAAGCCAGCAGTTCTATCCAACAGTTCTATCAGCCAGTGGCACACCCCTCCATCCCCAACCTCAATATATGTAAATCAAACCATCATGCTGTGATATATGTCAATTATTTCTCAATAAAACTGGAAAAAAAGATTTTTCCATTGTGATGCAGAGAATAAAAGGCTGAGCCACAGTTGATACTGACTCCAAAGACTTCAAGTACTTAAATTTTGTTGATATATCTCACACACACAAATCTACTCAAGGCCATCATAGTGCTTTGCACAGAGTGCTTTTTTAAATTAAATACTTGAACAATCCAGTAGTGACTGATTTCCATTACTCATACTTTAGTATGAATAAATACTCAAAACTCCATTTCTACATAGACTAAGATCTTGAGGAAACCAAGAAGAGAGGAGAGTAATTCTACAAACATGCTTTAATTACTGTATAAGTTTTCCAAACGCCACAGCAATATGCCACTATTTTGCAAGTATTACCCTGACTGATATCATGTGTAGTATTATTAAAATCTTACCTTATGCTAGACTCTGGGGGTTTGTGATATTTCCAAAGATAAGGATTATTTAAAATTTTAGTTTTAGGCAACACTCTATTCACTTTAAGTCATATAGTTAAATTTGAGTGTCTATATAAGGAAATATAATATATATGTGGTTTAAGGTTATTTGATGGCATAGCAACTTTCTGGCAATAGGACTTTACAACTATTACTTTAATCTTTTTCCCTGGATACTGATTTTAGTTAGTTCATTTTATTAACATTTTTCTTTTGTTTACTAAAATACTTATCTTTTCCTACAGAGAAAAATACACTGGGGGGTATGTGTAAGAAATATTATTCCTTGTCATGACTTCATATCAGGAATACACATTTCAGTAATAGCATACGTTCTTTACGATGCCCCACCCATGTCATTTATCTTGCTTTTGCACAACAATATAAGCCAATTTGACCATTCCCAATTTCCCTGAAGTTATTTTTTTTTTTTTTTTTTTTTTTTTTGCGGTACGGGGGCCTCTCACTGTTGTGGCCTCTCCCGTTGCGGAGCACAGGCTCCGGACGCGCAGGCTCAGCGGCCATGGCTCACGGGCCCAGCCGCTCCGCGGCATGTGGGATCCTCCCGGACCGGGGCACGAACCCGTGTCCCCTGCATCGGCAGGAGGACTCTCAACCACTGCGCCACCAGGGAAACCCACCCTGAAGTTTTAGTGAATATATTTGGCTTGCAACTTGAGAGATAAGTGAATGGCTATAGGTTTCTCCCACACAAACTCAACCAACAGGTGTTATATTCTGACGAAAGCTAGTTTCAGACCAAGTTCTACCACATCAAACGTTAATTTGCAAGCAGGCATAAGTTAGTAAAGTCCTTGCACTTTGTCCTTTTAGGCAGTCTGACAAATTCCTTATAACGAGTTCATTTTGAGGTTGTTGAATACCCCCAAATATTGCTAGACAACCTATAAATCAAGGTGATTAGCAATCACTTCGGGAAGCAAAAACACCACCTTGATAGAGTCTTAGAAGGGTCTCCAAAGGAAGAAGTCAGAAGTGACAGGTTACAGGGTTTTACAGTCTGGGTTCAAGTTTTTTTGAGGCAGATCTTTCAAGGTATAGAATTGATTGGTATTGGGCAAAGTGGTTGACATAATGGTTGAGGATTGGTAGACACAGAGAAGTGAGGATCTTCAAGCAAGTCTTGACAAGTAAACTGCTGTTTGATAAGCAAGATGTTTGCCTAGGTGTGCAGATTGTTGTCACTCATGAATTAATTTGTCAGAGTTTTCTGAAGCAGACACAAAAGTAAGTTACTGGCGTATGGTCCTATATAAGCAGGCAAAATGTTTTGCTGCAAAAACAGATGTGATTTTGTCATAGGTATTGGCAAAGATGGTCTCAGTTCTCAAGGTAAAGACAATACCATTCTTCTGGCCGAATCAACTAATCTTCCTATCAGAGCAATCTACACAAACTTCCCTTAAATGAAAGGACAGAAAACTGATAGAGTTCTAGATTCAAGGCTCCACTTGGAAGGTTGCAGACTGCATATTCTCCATTCATGGTTCATACAGGGGTAGTAGTGCTTGGTCCATATTTCTAATCAACTACATATCTTGAATACCACTCACTGCAACAAAGAAAAATTCTATTATCTCCTAAGCTAATTTCTATTTATGTAGTAATATCCTAAAGAAATTACTGTGGCCACCTTTGGAATGTATACTCCTATTAAGTATTTAAGTTCTTTGAAGAGCTGAGTAAATTCCTAATGTGAATTACTCACTTGAACGATTACCCCAAGGTTATACTTAAAGTTCATTAACACACATATCTATTGATACCACTGAGTATTTAAAATTATTTACAGTAAGTATGACACTTGCAAGTATATACAAGTGGAGATGCAGGAAGGTATATAACATTAAAAAAATAAATATTGCAAACACAGATCCTGTTGATAATTAGTAAACAGAATAGTCCTTAGCTATTTTACTATGCTATTTTTGCAAGAGAACATAAGAAAATATTTACCCTCAACCTCTAAAAATTTACATTGTATACATGATAATTGTGCAATGTAGTTTTTTCTTCTGATTTATAATTGTTTTATTTTTTCAACATTTTTATTAATATTTTCAAATATACAAAAAGTTAAAGGAAGGTTTTACTACACTCCACTCACAGCCTAGGTTCAACAATTATCAATATGTTGCCATATTTGCTACATTTATCTATTTTCTATCTATCATCTACCTAAATTTACTGAATACTTTCAAAGTATTTGAGATATCATAACACTGAAGCCTTACATAGTTAACCATGTGTCTACAAAGATTTAGGACATTCTCTAGCATAACCTTAGATTATTATCTCATCTAAGAAAATTATTACTAATCCTGTAAAATCCAATACCCAAGCTATTATCAAATTTTAATATAGATGTTCTAATCATATTTTATGCTAATTAAAATATAAAATTTAAACAAATTCCAACTTAATTGTTCTACAACACTCCAAATCAATACATACTCATCGTACTATTATAATAACTTCTTCTGTATGTGAGTTGTAAAGGAAGAATTTTTACAACATTTAATCTTAAAGAAATGTATTTGAAAAATTAAATCAATAGCACTATTGCATGGTAATAAATTATAATTTTCATTGTAATTTGCATTACATTTCACAGAAAATTGAATTTTGCAAAGTGTCGATGTGTACACCATTAGAATGTATTCTAGATACCCATTTCAGAATATTTTGTATGGCCCTATATTGTAGTTAATCAATGTATTTTCTCTTGTTTGAGGTAAGCAGAAGGATAATATCTCTTACTTTATGTAATTAGCTTAATTTATATTTGCACTAACGACCAAATGCCTTAGTTGAAAAAAGCTTATTCTTCATGTCCTCCTCTACTCTTTGCAATGTCACATCAGGTCTCAAAATCCCTAGGGAGAGTGTCAATACTACTGCCTTAAAATCTCCAAATTGATTTTTTTAATGGGCCTTCTATGTTGAAGAAAAAGATAAGAGATTCTCTCAAGTAAATTCACTCCTGGGGTTTATCTTCACAAGTATCTTATGGTAAATGAAGAAAAAAAAATCACCCTATCAATATGTACTCGTTAATTTTAAAGACAAATAACTTTAACCTCATACTTCATTCATTTATAAGCACCCTGCACACTCCTAGAAAATTTGTATGTAAACCCAGCTACTGATCCCAATTAGCTCTCTTGCTATCAAAAAATGTATGATTATTCTCAAAGAATGTATTCAAATAACCTGTGGATTGACTTGAGTTTCTGAGTTTTATTTATCCAATACGTTAAACTGAAAAACAATGTTGACTTGAAGGAAAAATGAAAGGAATATTATCAATTATGATGATTTAGTAATAGAATTTTATCAAACTGAGATTGGCATTATCCGATTCTGTATATCCAGACATGAAGAGGCAATTTGAAGAAAATGCAATTCCTTTTGCAAAATGAACTCACATCTTTCCAACTCTGGAAAAAAAAGCCAAACATACACCAGTAGAGGAGTTGGAGCATACCATGCAATTATGATCCATGATGCCATGCTCTTTTGAAGCTTATTGAAAAGTGAAAGCAACATCTGAAAATATCCGTTAAGCAGAAGTCTGGCCTGGGAGAGCTGAGCCAAAGGAACAATGCAGTTTTGTTGACAAATGTGACAAAGGAACAGGTAGCAGAGCTCTTCAGCCAACAATTGCTTGAGTGATCACATAACAACAAAGAAAAATTTGCCATCAGGTATGCATCATCACTTCCTCTATTTCACACCCTGGCCCTTAGCACTTTCTTGAAAGATTTCCTTGGAAGCTCTGGTTTCCTGCTAAAGAAACTAATGTAGTTGCATGCAGCTACTTCACACTTTAAAGTATGCTTTGAAATTACGCACACGTGGGAATAGCAGGAAGCTGAGAAAGTATCTAGTTCTATGCTTTTCTTCTTTAAGCTACTATAATAAAAACACACAAGGCTTCTTGTTTTAAATATATGTTGCCAACAGGAAATCAACTATTCTGATTTTATTAGCTGTAATATTTAAAAAGATTAGATGAGGCAAAAATACTTGAATTATTTTAGGATGCTAAGCTATAAAGGGGATTACCTATAGTGTAGAGCATGACGTTGGAGTCCAAATATTTGAGTTCAAATCTGTGTCCACCATGTTGCTGTATAATTTTAAACAAATAAATTTATGTAAATCAGTTTCTTTGACTGAACACTGAAGTCATTAGAAGCTATCTCATGAGTTACTGAGAGGATTAATTTTTAAAAATTCATAAAAGTATTAGAAAACGGTCTGACATCTCTCATTAGTTTCAATCTCATTATTATAATTATTATTTTAGTTTTACTGGTGTAACTAGAAACACTGTTACCAGTATCATTTCTATGAACTTTCAATAAACTTCACTCTTGACTGAACTTTATTCTTACTTCAATGCAGGAACCAATCTAAGATTCTATGCATAACTTTTTTTCAAGCTATCATTGCCTCCTAAGTTTCTGGATTTAAAATATTTTTGATTCCAGGAAAATGATATTATACCTTGTGGCAGTCTCCTTTCTGATTTTCAATCTCATTTCTCTTTTCTGTACACATGGCTGTATTGCATTTTTCACCATCCTTAGTAGGCGGGTTTGACAACATAGCTTGCTTATAGTTTATGGGGCAGAAATAATACATACCACATTCAGGCCAGGCCCCTACAACCCTCTCACCATGATCCTCTAGGTTTTTCCCACTCTGCTGTCTTCATGGAGAAGAGAAAGGTGACAATGGAATCCACATTTTAAATATTGAAAGAGCATAAGGTGGAAAAAGCTAGGGTCTTTACATCACATCTTACAAGAGGACTGTCCACCTATCAGATCCACCTGACTGGATTTATGTGATTGAAAAATAAACTTCAATTGTGTTTAGCCTCTGATAATTTGGGGTGTAGCTGTTATAGCAGGTTTTATTACCCTAACTAAAATATCTCTCACGGTGGGAAATATTATATACATGTTCAAAATTTCAAAGCTAGAATAAATACTCAAATTATCTCTAGTCTAACAAAGTTTGTTACATCAGGCATTTAGAAACTAATTGCTATCAACATAAGGATCGAAATTTCTTGCCTCTTTTTCTAGACATTAAAACTTTATTGCGCGTCCGCCTGCCAATGCAGGGGAACCGGGTTCGCGCCCCGGTCCGGGAGGATCCCACATGCCGCGGATCGGCTGGGCCCGTGAGCCATGGCCGCTGAGCCTGCGCGTCCGGAGCCTGTGCTCCGCAACGGAAGAGGCCACAACAGAGGGAGGCCCGCATACCAC
>NC_041219.1:21611162-21617832 GCF_002837175.3 Physeter macrocephalus
GCCCCGGTCCGGGAGGATCCCACATGCCGCGGATCGGCTGGGCCCGTGAGCCATGGCCGCTGAGCCTGCGCGTCCGGAGCCTGTGCTCCGCAACGGAAGAGGCCACAACAGAGGGAGGCCCGCATACCACAAAAAAAAAACACAAAAAACAAAAAACAAAAAACTTTATTTTTTATGTGGGGCTTATCTAGGTCATGACTGGATCTTTTACACTATTATTTCTTAAGAATAATCAGAAGCTGATCTATAAGTGACACCTGAAGCAGAAATCATATTCTGCAAAGCATGAATCTTTCATTAAGTTTGATCCGTGTGGACAAAATGGATTTATGAAAAGTATATGGGGCTTATAATCAGCCAGATCTGGGTTTAAATCCCAGGTCTAATATTTTTTTTTTCTCTTTAAGCTATTGGGCAAGTTAACTTACTGAAATTCAGGTATCTGGTCTATAAAATGGAACTAATAACTGTAACAACATTAAAGAATAATTATAGAATTTAATGTATACTTATGTAATATATAGTTATATATATATAGCTATATACTTCTCATGAAATACAGTATAGAAAGAGGAAAAGAATAATTTACTGAGCACATCCTATGTGTCAGGCACTGTGCTAAGTATCTTTTTTTTTTTTTTTTGTGATACACGGGCCTCTCACTGTTGTAGCCTCTCCCGTTGCGGAGCACAGGCTCCGGACGCGCAGGCTCAGCGGCCATGGCTCACGGGCCCAGCCGCTCCGCGGCACGTGGGATCCTCCCGGACCGGGGCACGAACCCGTGTCCTCTGCATCGGCAGGCGGACTCTCAACCACTGTGCCCCCAGGGAAGCCCCCTAAGTATCTTTTTAAGGTGGGTGTTAATTTATTTAATAACATCTATGACCCCCTACTAGTTTATCAATTTGAGTTCCTGGAGGAAAGAACATCCTCTTCACGTATTACAGTTAAGTGGGGGTTAATGTGATGACTAAGGCATAATGAAGGGAAGGCTTAACAATGAAGGTCAGGCAAGCTATGGCTAGGAAACAGGACAGTAACTAAATTCTTCACCCTCAAGCACGAGCACAGATAGAGAATCCAAGCCTCAAAGTAGGATCACAAGTGCAATTTCAAGGAAACATCTGCAAAGCTGCCTTTTCTGTAATAACCACCCCATCGAATAAAGCCACCGTGTCTGACCTATACCTACTTCTTAATCTTAAATGAGTTCTCCTTGGCAAACTCTAACTTGGAAACACACCCCAGAGAGAATTCTGAGGAAAGCAATTCCCAGCTTTAGTCAGGATGAACAACTGCTGATGCTGACCTAGCAAGAGACAACCCAGCCTGCTTAGATAGTGTTGTCCCCATAATTCAGGAAAAGAAGAAAAGAAATCATAGTAAAAACAACTATATGTGCCTGGCATTAACTGTGCCCCAGGTGCACTTCATAAAGTGTTTACATCTACATGCACTTAACAGTCACAAGCTCTCTTTCTATTTTACACATTAGGATATAAGAGTGAGCAAGTTAAAGCAACTTGAACAAGAACTAGAGCTGCTAAGTAGTAAAGCCAAGATTCAAACCCTATTCTTTCTGATATTAGAGCTTGTGCTTTTAAAAGGTGATACCAGAAATAAAATTTTGATCTGTTTAATTGCAAAGCCTGTGCCATTGACACCTTTATCACTTCTGTGGTACAAAACTTGGAGCTAATTGCTAAGATAAAAACAGATATACAGCAATATACATAGTAATAATAGTGCTGTAAAGTTATCTTATATAAATATGTTTAAAATTGTTGGAATATATGAGAGTCAGCTAAATTTCAATAAAAAATAACTCTATTCAGACACATAACTAGAAATTAATAATATGATTATTATGGACTCAATTGCATCCCCCTCCCCCCAAATTAATGTTGAAAGCCTGCTCCCCCAATGTGCCTATATTGGAGACAAGGCCTTTAAACAGGTAATAAAGATTGAATTAGGCTATAAAGGTGGGACCCTAATCCGATATTATTGGTGTTCTTATAAGGTGAGGCAGAGATAGCAGAGATATGCACATACAGAGTAAAGGTCATGAGGACAGGGCAAGAAGATAGCCATCTTCAAGACGAGGAAGATGCATCAAGACAAACTAAACTTGTTGACACCTTGATCTTGGACTTCAAACCTCTAGAAATGTGAGAGGTAAATTTCTGTTAAGTTATCCAGTCTTATAGTATCTTGTTATGGTAATACTAGCCCTAGCCCTACTATAAGGATCTTATATAAGAGAGTGGGAGAGAGGATGGATTTCCGTGTGCATTGGTGTGATGAGAAGCACTTTTAATTTCACACAAAATGTACCTGCTTTCTTTATACAATATCTGTATCAGTCAGGCTTCCACTATAGGTAACAGAAATCAATCTACCTAGTTAAAACAGAAAAGGGTATCCATGAAAAAACTACTGCTAAAATCATACTAAATGGTGAAAGATCGAATGATTTACCCTACGATCAGCAACAAGACAAGTTCTGTTCTCAGAACTTCTATCAAACATATTACTGGATGTTATACCCAGGGCAAACATGTAAGAAAGAAAAATAAAGAGCATCCAAATTGGACAGGAAGAAGTGAAACTGTCCTTACTCACAAATGAAATGATCTTCCTTGTAGAAATCTGATGGAATCAACGAAAAAGATACTAAAACTACCGGGTTTAGCAAGTTTTCATGATACAAGATCAATATAAAAAATTGCTTTGTTTTGGTTTTATATATGAGTAACAAACAATTGGAAGTTGAAATTAAGATATAATATGATAAACAATAGTACCAAAATATGAAATATTGGGGGATAAATCAGACCAAAGGTCTGTAAAACCTGTAAACAAAAACTACAAAGTATGGCTAAGAGAAATTTAAGAACTAGATAAGCTGAGAGATTGACCATGTTCATGGTGGGAAGACAATATCTTTAAAATGACAGTTCTCCTGAAATTGATCTATAGGTTAAATGCAATCCTTATCAGAACCCAGCAGACTTTGTGTGGGTGTGTGTATGAAGTGTGTAGAAAACAATAAACTGAATCTTAAACACATGTGAAGATGCAAAGGACCTAGAATAGCCAAAATAACTCTGAAAAAGAGCAATAATTTAGAGAATAAACACTCCCCAATTCCAAGGCTTATTATAAAGCTACAATAATCAAGATAGTGTGGCACTGGCACAAAGACAGACAAATAGATAAAAGAAACAGAATAGAGAGTTTGGAAACAGACTCACACATACATGTACAACTTATTTTTCAAGAAAGGTAAAAAGACAATTCAGTGGAGAGAAGATAGTTTTTGGGTTTTTTTTTTTAACAAATGATGCTGAAACACTTTGATATCCACATTCATACCTAATCCATATACAAAAATTAACTCAAAATAAATTACAGAATTTTATATCTTGTGTGCTAGATATATTTGTATTTTTAATAACTATTATTGTGCCTTAGTCTGGATAGTGCTTAAATTAATTGTAAACAGTTTAATCCTTTCAGTTCCTGATATTAAGCTATCTTAGGAGAGACCAGGCTAGATTTAGTCGAGGGCTAATCCTCCATCTCTCACACTTCTACTGAGGCAAAACCCTTCTCAGGACTCTATCTAATATCCTATGCATTATAAGGTTTTCCATTCCGGCTGGTGGTAAAAGGAGTTACTTTCGGTTATGTGTAAGCTTTCGAGATTGTTTCTTCTAATCTTTGTTGTTGGTTCTTCCCCAGCCTAGCATAGCTCTGTCATATGTTTACATACTCTGTTGGAAACTGGCGAGAACCCTCTGAAGATCTCCAGTGTGCCCTACAAACTCTAGTCACCTTGGCTCTCCAGACACCTGGTTCCATCTCCTGAATTCAGAGATACTGCCAAGCTCTTTTTCTCCTTGGGCAGCACTGTGGAATTTCTCTCAAGACAGAGAACTGAAAGGCTCATATTATCTATTTCCCATCTCTCAAGGTTCACTGTCCTTTGCAGCCTGATAGCTTGAAAATTATTATTACTATCTATTTGGCCAACGTTTTTTACTGTTTCAAGCAGGAGATTACATCTGGTTTCATTTATACTATCTTAGCTAGAAATGAAAATATAAAAGGCTTTTTGATTCTGATATAAAAATTAAATGCATTCAACAGGATATGTGGAGTAAAGAGAGACAGAGCAAGAAAATAGGAATCTGAAGATGTGGTCTTACTCTAGTTTTATAAATTAGAGGCTGTGGCCAAGGACAAGTCATTTAGTCTTTCTGGGCTTCAGTGTTATCATCTGTGGAATTAAGGTATTATTATCTGCTTTCTGCTCTATACTGTTATTGTGAGGCTTCAGTGGCATGGTTTATGTACTTTAAAAGGAATATTGCGAGCAGTTCACCAGTGAGAGACATTTCTATGGTAAGAAAACTGATCACAGAAATATTAAAATGCATATTGAGAAGAAAATGAGTTTTGGCTTCAGAGTCATGGACTTAAAAGCTGCTTCTGCTATTTATTAGGTGTTTGGCAAGTTAATTAAACTCTCTGAATCTCAACTGACTCTTCTTTAAAGTGAAAGTAACAATACCTACATTAAAGGGTTGTTTTAGAGAATTTTAAAAGAAAAAGTATACAAGATTCCTAGGAAAGTGCATGGGGTGGAATGCCAATAAATGTGTGAATTCTTGAATTGTGTGATAAGTTTAAAAAAAGAAGAGAAGCAGGCTGTGAAAAAAAAAATAACAGACAATTCTGCACATAAGTGCTACATATTTGTGTTGTCTTGACTTGATTTCTAAAAAGTGGGTATCAGGGCTACCACCAGTTGACATAGCGTCATCGTATGAGTTATAAACAGAATGTGTGAACAAATTAGGAAAAGACACCTCTTGCTTCGGGGATAAACAACTCTTTAATGAGCAAATTGTAAAGTAGATTTCAGCCTCTCACTCCCAGGGACAGGCGTCTCTGTGAAATGCACAACCTGTTCACCTTGATATGGAGGTCCTGATGGCAACAGCCCCCAGTGTACATTCTCATTACCCTTTCACCTTCATGGCTTCTTGCTCAGAATCTATGGCATCAGACAAAAGGGAATAATTTGACAACAGGCAGAAGATGACATTTGGTCTTGAGATATTTAGAAATATCTTTTCCTGAGCTCTGAAAAGAAGCTGAGTTGGGGAATGTGCTATTTGGGGGAGTTGTGTAATAAAAAACAAAACAAACAAACAAAAAAAAAACATGCTTATGTGACCTCCTCTATGAGCTAAACAATGTGGGAGTTCTTGTTAAGAATTGGCCATTTAAAATAGTCATCTCTTTTGTCTAAAAAGGATATAAAAGCATATACAACTACTTTTAGATTATGTTTTCCTTCTAATGTGGAGAGCCATAAAGATGGTAGCGATTTCTCTGAACTAAATTTCCTGCATTCAGGTAGTGAAATATAATGCTAGACATTTTGTTTAGATTTTTAAAAGTAATTAGAACTCATTATTGAAGCCTATCTGTGTGGGAACGGTTTATTTAAAAGGAAGAGGTAACATAAGTGAGAAGAAGGAAGTGGCATGCTGCCAAGACAGGTTTCTGAAGGCTGACAGCATTCCAATCAAGAAAATCTCATTATTTATGAAAAAGTAACAACAGCCAAAAAAGCCATATATCTATCTTTCAGTGGGATAAAGATGAAACATTATGAATAAATGTGCTATTTTACCTGACATTTGTAAGCAAATAGCAATTTCAAAGAATTTCAGAAATATTTACATTATGTTTATACCTTCCTTTATTCATTTACTCACATAGCCATACACTTACTGAAAATAACCATGCCATCCTTCAAATTACTGCATCATTTCTAAACTCACCATCACAGCAAAGGTTTTCAAAAGTGTTTACAGACAATCGGCAAAAAAAGTTTCTTTTCCCTTCAGCAGAACCACACTATTATTTCCCAAATGCCTATAAGAATTACTTTTGTTAAAGTTAAAAATGACTTAGAGCTTTACAATTTCAATAGTTACTACCCCCCTTCTCATTTTATCCAATTTCTCAGCAGCATTAAAAACAGTTGGCCACATTTGCCTTCTTTTCTTTTTAAGATAATTTTTTAGAGCAGCTTTAGGCAAAACTGAGAAAAACAGAAAAATTGAGAAGTTACAAAGATTTCCTGTATACCCCCGCCCCACACATGCATAGCCTCCCCCATTATAAACATCCTGCACCAGAGTGGTACACTTGTTACAACTGATGAACCTATATTGACACATCATAATCACTCAAAGTTCATAATTTACATTAAGAGTTCACTCTTGGTGGTGTACCGTCTCAGGGTTTGAACAAATGTATAATGACATATACCTATCATTATAGTACCATACAGAGTATTTCCACTGCCCTAAAAATCCTCTGTGCTCCACAGATTCATCCCTATCCTCACCCTCCATGCTCTCATTCCTGCCAAGCACTGATCCATTTACTGTCTCTGTAATTTTGACTGTTCCAGAATGTCATACAGCTGGAATCATCAAATTGGTTTCTTTCACTTTGTAAATGAATTTAAAATTCTTCCATGTCTTTTTATAATTTAATAGCTTATTTCTTTTTGGCATTAAAAATATTCCATTGTTGGGCTTCCCTGGTGGCGCGGTGGTTGAGAGCCCGCCTGCCGATGCAG
>NC_041219.1:21617846-21641361 GCF_002837175.3 Physeter macrocephalus
GCGGAGCGGCTCGGCCCGTGAGCCATGGCCACTGAGCCTGCGCGTCCGGAGCCTGTGCCCCGCAACGGGAGAGGCCACAACAGCGAGAGGCCCACATACCAAAAAAAAAAAAAAAAAAAAAAAAAAAAAAAAAAAAATTCCATTGTTAGGAGGAACCATAGTTTGTTTATTTTTTCACCTACTAAAGAAAATATTGGTTGCTTCCAAATTTTGGTAATTACGAATAAAGCTGCTATAAATATTTTCATGCAGGTTTTTGTGTAACATAAGCTTTCAACTCATTTGGATAAATACCAAGGAGCACTATTGCTGGATTGTATGGGAAGAGTATGTTTAGTTTTATAAAAACAAAACCAAACAAAAAACCCCAAAAAAGCAAAAAACATGAAACTGTTTCAAAGTGGTGGTACCATTTTGCATTCCCACCAGCAATGAATGACATTCTGGTTGCTCCACATCCTTGCCAGCATTTGGATTGTCAGTGTTCCAGATTTTGGCCATTCAAATAGCTGTCTAGTAGTGTCTCATTATGGTTTTAATTTGCATTTAATTTGCATTTTACTGAGGAAATATTTTGTGAAGCATCTTTCCATATGCTTATTTGTTTTCTATGTATCTTCTTGGATGAGGTGTCTTTTAAGGTTTTGGCCCATTTTTTAAGTGAGTTGTTTGTATTCTTATTGCTGAGTCTTATGAGTTCTTTGTGTATTTTATCCTCTTTATAATCCTTTATAATCCTTTATATAATCCTCTTTATAATCCTTTATAATCCTTTATATAATCCTTTATAATTTATAATCCTCTATCAGATATGTCTATTGCAAACATTGCAGCGTATGGCTTGTCTTCTCATTCTCTTGACATTATCTTTCCCAGAGCAGAACTTTTTAATTTAATGAAGCCCAACATCAATTATTTCTTTAATGAAGTATATAAGATCCCTGACATTGTGTCTAGAAAGTCATCATGAAACCCAAGGTTATCTAGATTTCCTTCTGTGTTATCTTTTGGTAGTTTTATAGCTTGCATTTTACATTTGTGTACATTGGTTCAAAACTTTTTTTTTTTTTTTTTTTTTTTTTTTTTTGGTGGTATGCGGGCCTCCCTCTGTCGCGGCCTCTCCCGTTGCGGAGCACAGGCTCCGGACGCGCAGGCTCAGCGGCCATGGCTCACCAGCCGCTCCGCGGCATGTGGGATCTTCCCGGACCGGGGCGCGAACCCGGTTTCCCTGCATCGGCAGGCGGACGCGCAACCACTGCGCCACCAGGGAAGCCCGGTTCAAAACTTTTTAAAGTTTCTCTTGACATGTCTTTTTTGATCCATGTGTTATTTAGAAGTGTTTTTTAATCTTCATGAATTTGGGATTTTCTCATTATCTTTCTGTTATTGAATGCTAGTTTAATTCCATTTTAGCCTGAGAGCAGACATTGTATGATTTCTATTATTTTAAATTTGTTTACATGTGTTTTATGGCCCCAAATGTGGTCTATCTCAGTGAATGTTCTATGTGATCTTGAGAAGAATGTATATTCTGCTGTTGTTGAATGAAGGAATCTGTAGATGTTGATTATATCCAGTTGGTTGACAGTGTTGTTGAGTTCCACTATGTCCTTACTGATTTTCTTCCTGTTGAATATGTCTATTTCTTTTTGAAAAATTTCAGTTTTATTGCGATGTAATTGACATGCAAAGTTGTAAGATATTTAAAGTGTACATCATGGTGATTTGTTATATGTATACATTGTGAGAGTGGATCTGTCCGTTTCTGATAGACGAGTGTTGAAGTCTCCAGCTATGATAGTAAATTCAACTATTTTCTTTTTGAATTTCTTTCAGTTTTTGCCTCATGTAATTTGATACTCTGTTTTTAGCATATACACATTAAAGATGTTTATATCTTCTCGGAGAATTGACCCCTTTGTGATCATGTAATGCCCTTCTTATTACTGATAAGTTTCCTTGCTTTGAAGTCTACTCTGTCTGAAATTAATATAGCCACTACTATTTTCTTTTGATTAGTATTAGCATGGTATATTTTTCTCCATCCATTTATTTTCACCGCTATGTACTTTATATTTAAAGTGGTTTCTTGTAGACAACATACAACTGGGTCTTATGTTTGCTTTTATTTTTAATTATTGTATTGAGGTATAATTGACACATAATATTAGTTTCAGTGTACAACATAATGATTCAATATGGATGTCTGTCTTTTCATTGGTACATTTTTCTTTTTGAAACTTTTGTTCTCCATGTTTTAAAGGAAAAAACTTACAATATTTTTTAAAAATTAGACTATCTACTCATCTGATCTCTTTTTTGGGTCCTTATGGAGAAGATACTTAATTGTACACCATATTTTCTGATCATCCTTTTAAAACATAGTTTTTCTTATAAGTAGTTGCCTGTTATTAGAGACTATATTGTCCACTTCACTTCCTGGTATGGCTTTGTAATTAGTTCTCACCCACGGAATGTGAGAAAAGGTGATGTGTGTCCTTTTAAGTAATGGATATGCATACCATGCTCCATGTTCTCCTTTCCCTTCTGATGACAAGGCCCCAGGGCATCTGAATTAATAAAACAAAAGAAACCTTAGTCTCTGAATCATTAAATGGAGGAAAGCCATTTGTAGATCAGGCTCTCTGGTCTTGAATTATTGTGTGAGGAACTTATTTATTGTGTGGTCATCTTATATATTTTGGCAGTTTTTTTTAGTAGCTTGAATTACTGTAAATGAAATAGGGCCAATGGAAGGTTATTTGAGTGGCAAGAGCTATAGCACAAGTGGAGGGACTGGGCTTGTGTAGAACAAGAACACTTCTGTTTATATGAGAAGAAAGGAGTGTAATGCATACAAAAGTGAAATAAAATTACTGGCTTTGGTGATCAGCTGACTGCCTCTATTTTTTCTAGGAATTACGGAGCAAACAACCAACAGAGAATGGGATGACAGAAGAGTTGAATAATATAGGTGAAAAATGTGAGACAGTCCTCTCAACAAAATGAGAACGTATAGTAGAATTGTCTGACAGCGTTAAAAGTCAATTTAAAATTCATAGATCCTAGAGAATTTCCCTAGCACTATTCAGGTGCTCAGTTGGGTTTACCCAGAGAAAGAGGTTAATCAGATGATTCTGACTAAAAGACAGAGGGGCAAAGAATTAAAGACTATATGTAAGGGGAAAACTCTCATATCTAAACTAACCTGTGAGAGGAGTGAAGGGAATGTGGACATGGGGTGGATTCTGAAACATGGCTAAAACAATATAGGGCCAGAGGAAACTGAGTTCATCATTCAGGCCAAAAAAATTATGGGATTAGAAGTATTTGCATAAGTAAATGGAATGATACAAGGTGGTATTGGGAATCTCAGAGGGAAATAGGTAGTGCAACCTAGTAGCATGAACTTCAATTAAGTCGGGAATTTTTAGAGAAGAAGGAGAAATCATTTGAACAGCTCTTAGCAAAAGAGCACTACAATACTCTGTTCTTTCATGACCCCTGTGACCTACTGACCTTTGTTGACTTGCCGCTAAAGAACCTTTCCCACAGCACAATAGACCTGCACAAGGTAGCATTGTGTAATTCTTTTTTTTTTTTTTTTTTTTGCGGTACGCGGGCCTCTCACTGTTGTGGCCTCTCCCGTTGCAGAGCACAGGCTCCGGACGCGCAGGCTCAGCGGCCATGGCTCACGGGCCCAGCCACTCCGCGGCATGTGGGATCTTCCCGGACCGGGGCACGAACCCGTGTCCCCTGCATCGGCAGGTGGACTCTCAACCACTGCGCCACCAGGGAAGCCCAGCATTGTGTAATTCTTAACAAAGTGATCTTTGAGCTGAGTTATACTCTTTACTTGGGTTAGTCATTTACTAGTTGGGTGAAGGTTGTTTAAACCTTTTAGGTTACAATTTCCTCAGTTCTAAATGGGAATAATGACAACTACCTCAAAGAATAAGTATACAGATTAAAGCATGTTTAAAGAGCTCTCAGAAAGAAATGGCTAAAATATATGGTCTCAAAAATAAAATGTTAGCAAACTCTAAGTAATTATAAAATTGGTTATTTTTATTCTGTTATTTATTATTGTTGTGGCTTCCAGCAGAAGAATTAAGAACAAGGATTAAAAGTTATACTAAGGTCAGTATCCAATCAATCTATGGAAGAGCTCATGAATAGCAAGAACTATCCTGACTGAAAAATCAATGCAATCTTTTTTCTCCAGGTTTGAGGATCATCAGAAAAGAAGGAGCAAAGAAATGGTATTTTATCTTACTTTCTCAAGAGGGCAACAAGGACTCTGTTTCAAAGACCTCTGAGCTACTGCTATAGTCTGAATGTTTGTGTCACTTCAAAATTCATATGTTGAAATCTTAATCCCCAAGGTGATATTAGAAGCTAGGCCTTTATAAAAGAGGTTCCAGAGAGCTTTCTTGTTCCTTCCATCATCTGATGACACAGCAAGATTGTGCCCTTTATGAGGAAGCCAGCTTTCACCAGACACCAAATCTGCCAGCACCTTGATCTTGGACTTGCCAGCCTCTAGAACTGTGAGAAATAAATTTCTATTATTTATAAGCCACCCAGTTTATGGTATTTTTGCTATAACAGCCCCTAAGACAGCTACCTTTTTCTCAGACTATGTTAAAAGATCTTTTCCTTTTCATTCTGTAACGATGAAAACTTGAGCATCTTTGAGATGCTGAATTTCTGAAGAGGACATCTATGGGAAAGCCAGAGGACTAAATAATCAGTAAAAAAAAAAAAAAAAAAAAGAAGAAGAAAGAAAGAAAAAAAAAGTCTGTAAGCAAAGGCAAGAGCATGAGATTTGGCAATGAAATGAGTTAGGAATTATGTCTTCTTCTGTTCCAGCAGCCATGTATGGCGAAGTAGACATTCTTATACACTACATACAAATTAACATTGCAACAGGGTCTTACATGCCTCACTGAAATCTGGCCCAAGGACTAAATTAAAATTATACTATTACAGTAAGGCAGATTGATCATTATGTCTGACAGTAGAAGGTATCCCCTACCAGGAAACTATTCCTAATAAAACAGCAGGATACACTTCTCACACCTGAATGACATACCTGTCTAAAAAACCATCTTTATGTAACCTGACAGAAATTCTCCTCACTTGAATATAGTCTGAATTGAGAATGACAGCTTGCTTTCCACAGTCCCCTCTTTTCCACCTCTCTACAATTTCCAAAAGACTCATTTCTTTATTATTTCATTTATTTTGAAGGCTATAGGCTTTCATACTTGCATTCATTGGCTTTGATGCCAGTTCCAATTCCACATTAATTCCACCTAGTGCATTGAGTGATACAGTGTTGATGCTAATGTACTTGAAAAAAACTCCTTCAGTTTGTATCGATGGTACTAAAGCAGAGTGCTTAATCCCAAACTAGATTCTTTTTTATTTTGCACTGTCCTCATTTTCCTGGAGTCAGTTATTTTTCTTTGTCTGGGTCACTTTTATTTTCTTGATAACTTTCCAGAAGATGACAGAAAAAGACAGGGCTGTAAACTGTAAATTTGTAAATTACAAATCAACTCTCTGGAAAGTGAACATCCCTGTTAATCAACCAGGTGCCTCCTGGAACATCCCAAATGTTTGAAACAACTAGCTTGTCTGAATTTGTTGACTGTAACATTAGGTAACAGCAAAAGAGAGACAGGGCAAATAGACATGAAACACATATTAGAGTATATTCTACTCAGCAAAATGGTTAAATTTAAATTTCTATATCTTTTATACTTTCTATTTCCATGACCACATCTTTTACGAATTCTTCCCTCATTACAGGAGATTTTTCTCCTTTCAGTGCATCCTGTAATCCCCAGCCAGATCAAACTTTCTAGAATACTATTTCAATAGTGTCATCTGCAGAATAAAAAATAAGACACCTTACTCACCTCCCTGCGGGATAAATTCCAAGCTCCTTAGCTACAATTCAAGGGTCTGGTTAATCCAACTGCCTTGCCTTTCCAGAGCTAAGCCTGTTTTTCCCCCTATTCCAAATCCCTGTTCAAGCCAAATAAATGTATTCACTGTCTCACTTTGCCACCTTTGTGCCTTCACTAAGATAGTTATTCCTCCTTCCATCTGCCTGCCAAAAATAATATTCTCCATCAAGGCCCATACCAAGTCTCACCCTGCTTTCTATATTACAGTAATCTTGCTGGTATAAACATCTGTAAGTCACAATCATAAACAGTTCTATGTTATGAAATAACATAAAAGTTTGACAGTTACCCACTTTCTTAAGAGGCTTAAATATCATAAATGAAAGCAAGCTGGTTACCACAATAAGTGGTTTTATTATGACAATCTTTGTTTTTTCACATTTTCACTAACTCTTTGTCTAACCTCCTTGTTTCTTTTTTACAGGCTTCTCATATTTCTATTCAGGGAAGAGACTTTAGGTTCACTGCATTGTTTTTTACCCTAAACAGAAGATGAAGACTGATGGTCCCATAAAGATAGGAAAAGTATGTGTTTTTTTTCTTCTACTCTAGATTTATTCCAGTACCTGACACACAGTACACAGTGAATACATATCTGATGAAATCAATAATTGTTCACTTTCATAAAAGTTTATAAAAATTATACTACAAGGATCACACTTATATGATCATATGCATATAATATGTGGTCAAACTTGATAATAATTTTAGGAAAACAATCTTATGTTTTGTTAGAAACACAATACAAAGTATGCTATGAATTCTTACACAAAAAGTTTTAAAAAATACAAGAGACTAGCACTCTTCTGATGGCCTAAGTATAGCTATTTGGTGGGGTTTGAGAGACTCAAATAGATAATGTATGTTATCTCTAGAGTTTACATTCAGAAAATATTTACTGACCACGGTCATGCTGTAAGATTCTAGAAATACAAAAATTAGAAAAAAAAAGTCCTCCCATCAAGAGCTGTAAATTGAGGAAATTGACAAATGAGCACACAATTGCAATGCAATGTGATATGGATTGTGATATAGTAAGCACAGGTGCTGTGAGATGATTTATCATACTGGATTACACAGAAAAACTTTCTCAGAGACAATCATATGTGAGTTGAATTTTAAAGGACTAGTAAAATATTAACTTCATTTAAAACAAATAAATAAACAATAGTGTGGTTGGTGAGAGGTTTGAAAGAAGTAAGTGTGTGTTTGACAGAGAATATCTTGTGTAAAAGCATAGAAGCATAAACACACTCAAGAAATTACATATATTTTAGTATGACTGAAGTGTGATTATATCAGGTTCTGAGGGGGAAGAGATTGGGAGAATGTGTAGTGGATAGATCATCTATAACTTTTTAGATTTGAGGATGCTGTTCAATGTTTTTAAGCATCAAAGTGAAATAGATTGAATTTATGCTTAAGAAAGACTACTGACAGCAAAGGGTTGGATGGATTGCAGAAAACAAGAAAGAGGAAAGTAAAGCAAAGAGTTTTGAGATTGTGCAGCAATCCAGGTGAGAAATCCTAAAAGCCTGAGCTAAGGTAGTGACAGTAAAGATGAAAAAAGAGGATATGTTTTAAAGACATTAAAAAAAGTCAATAAGGTTCAGTGACAGATACTGCATTGGGTTAAGAGATAGGAAAGAATTAAAGATGACACGAGTTTTTGGCTTGACAGATTTTTAGATTGTGTAAATATCTATCTGGAAAGGAATAAAGGAGAGAGAAACAGATCTGGGTGGGGGTCATGATTTCTTGTGTTTCAAATGGCCAGAATACTTACTGTTATAGTGATCATGAAAAAAAAATAGAATCATGTTTTTTCATTTGATAATGGTTAAAATAGAACACAGTTCCCTACAAGGATACACTAGATGCTATTAAACAATAAACTAGTGTTGATTAACAGCATGTAAGAATAAAACCTTAGAGAATTTTTAAATAGAAAGTACAAACTGCCCTTAATCGCACTAAACTTCAACTGTTATAAATCTTTGTCGTCCTTCTTCTTTATCCTTCACAGTTTCATTGATAGAAATATTTAATATCACTGTGTGTTTCAATAACAACTCAATGAAGTCTTTTTCAAAGATATTACTGTTCATTCACTCAGTGCCTGCCTATTCAAGTAGAAAGATGGCATCAGGGCAGAAGGGAAGGCATTGAGAAGAAAGTGAATCTCTTCCTTTAGCATGTCCACTTAAGACTTTCCCTGCTTTAGGATTTATTCACATTATTGTCCTTCTTTATATGGACTGCTGGATTAGTGACTCGGGCGTCTTTGGCTCCATTGCCTTTAAAGATCTTCCTTTCTTCCTATCTGACTTAAGGAAAAATGGAGAAAAAACAATCTGTCTAGTGAATACTTGACTTTACAATGACCATTTTTGTCCCATTCACAAAACAGAGCATTACTCTCAGTTCACATCTCTTTAAATGTTTGTTTGAAATTTATTTTTTAAATTACATTAATTAACCTGTATTAACATTATGGTAACTTCTTTGTAACTACTACAGAACTGATGTTTATACAGAGTGTTTTAAAACAGAAAAATTAATTTATTGTATAAGCCATTATAAAAATAATATACGCTTACTCTAAATAATTCAACAATAAAAAGTAAATAAGGTAAAAACCACTCAAAATCTCATCTCTCTTAGACAATCTATGTTACTATTTTGATGAATGACTTTTCAGATGTGTGTGTGTGTTTGTGTGTGTGTGTGTGTGAGAGAGAGAGAGAGAGAGAGAGAGAGAGAGAAATGCAAATTGATAACATAATTTTATACTCATGGAGTTACACTGTACTTCCAATTTTATAACATTTTTTATTGAACAAAGCATTTTATCTATCTTTCCATGGGTATGTAATCTCTCCTTGGTCGGATAAACCATAATTTTATTTTACCACTACCATTTAATAAATTTGAGGTTATTTCCCTTTTATGTCAATATAAAAAGTGATTCAGCATGAATCTTTGCCATTGTTTGATTACCACCTTAATGAAAAGAATTTTATACATATTGCCAAAATGCACAGCAGAAAAGTTATCAATCTACACGTTCACCAATAGCACATAAAACAAACTCTTTCCCTATATCCTTACGCTAATGTTGTCTCTTTTCTTCATCTTTGCCAATCTTTTATACAAAAGTATTGCATTAGTTTGCGCAAATGCCACTTGGAAGGACAACTTCCCTGGTCACCTTCTATAAAATAGCACAACCCTATTCAGCAATCACACTCTGCCTCCCTTATTCTTTTTTCATGGCATTTTCACTACCTGATATACCATATATTGATTTAGTATTTATTGTTTGTCTTCCCCCATCAGGATTTACACTCTATAAGGATTTGGACATTGTCTCTTTTCTTTAGTTTTCTATCTCTAGCAACTGGAGCAGGTTCTGGCATGTAGTAGATATTCAAGACTAAAATGTTG
The DNA here is from genome assembly GCF_002837175.3 of Physeter macrocephalus. Lineage (NCBI taxonomy): Eukaryota > Metazoa > Chordata > Mammalia > Artiodactyla > Physeteridae > Physeter > Physeter macrocephalus. The sequence continues at coordinate 21,627,272 of NC_041219.1, forward strand.
AATGAATTTTTTAAAAACCATGGATTTTTCCTTTATAAATCACTTAATTATGTTCAGTGGCCTCTTCTCCAACTTTATCATATACTAAATTCTCATATTTATTCATATCTGTTTTTTGATTCTTTGCTGTGGTCCATAGGTTAATATGCTTATTTTTTAAATCAGTATTACACACTTATTTTTTACTATATTTCCCTAATACATTTAAATCTGAAAGGGCATAACCCAGCCCTATTTTGTTCATTAGATGTTTCTAATGATCTCTTGCCTTTATATTCTTGCAGATGATCTTTTGAACCATTTAATCAAGTTTCACATAATCCCATTAGAATTGTAATTGGAATTGCACTGAATCTGGAAAAATATTTAGAGAAATCTGACATCTTTACTGTGTAATCCCAAGACAATACATGTCTATATTTACAAAACTTCATTTCAAAACATATAAACTTCATTTGTGTGTGCCTATAGAGGATGTTATAGTTTTCTTCACATATAGCCTGAATATTTCTTAAAAGTCTACATCTAGGTATGCAACACTTTTGTCGTCATTGTGTCACTGTGAGTGTGTCGTGATAATACTTTAACTAGTGTTTAAATTGCTCTTTGAAAGATCTTGCATTAGAACGTCTCAGAAACCCTACATTATAATGCCATAAAGCATACTGAAACTGAATTAAAACTTTACATATAAAACTGTTTCAATAAAATATGAATTAATAGCCTAAAAATGGATGAAATCAACTTATATTTACATTGAGTTTAAAAAATCGATCTTATTTTTCTTAAAAAATGTAACAATGACAATATATTCATAATTTTCTAAATGAAACCCATTGACCTTTATATTTAAAAAAATTTTAGACGTGTGGATGAGTCATTTTTCCAAACTTTTAAGATGGTGATTCTCTCTGTATAAAAGAAATGTTCTTTTTTTCTCAATGTATTTAAATAACCTAGAATTAAAATCCCAGGGGTAGATGAGAAATAAATGCACACACTCAACATGCTCATTTTCTAGAATGCAATTTGAAAGAACTCAGATATGCTTTGACCTGAGAAAAATCAAGAAGTCTCACAGATATAGCTGTAAGGTTTTTGTTTGTTTGTTTTACATAAATGCCATGCTAGTCTTTACATAGTCATGAAAAGTTGCATAACTTAGCCATTAAGGAGAGAACTAGAAAACTTAAAATGAGTAAAGTTTCCCAAATGTGTTTTTAAGCCAAACTATTGTTGCTGATTGAATATGATTTCTAATAAATGTGTTCACAATCAGTTGAGTGGAGAGCCTGAGAAAGAAGAATGCTAAATTGCAGCCTTCTGAGTATTTCTAAAATGACCATAGATTTAATATGTTATTGGACTTCTGGGTACTGATCGCTGAATTGATCACATCTTTTTTGATAGGCCAATCTCTTTTTGTCCTATTTCAGATTGGAAATATAAACCATAACTCCTACACAGTTACATTTGCCATGATCTGAATGAATCTTCCTGTGTAATTTCCACTAATCATTTTTATTCTTCCATCTGTGCAAAAGACTACTTGATATTACCAACTAACCATCTGCACGTTTTTGGAAAGGCTGCATAGTGCCTGTTTATGTGAAACCAGACATATCCTCTCTCATCACAAGCTGAATTCACCAAAAGAAGAGACTGTATAAATATTTTTAAATGTTCCTTCTCTTATTAAAGTCACATGAGATGACTATGAGATGACTAGTGTAACATAATCAAGCTGCATAATATAAGCATCAACCACAATATTTCAATGATGCAGTTTTACTCTTTGTAGGAGAAAAAGAGTTTTAAAAATTAATGGACAAAATAAGGAAATGGTTTTAAGCCAAAACTATGCTAAATTGGCAGTTTTGCCTCACAGCATTTTGTTGGAAGATAAGAAGGCAATCTCAGCCAATTTCACAAAAAGACCTCCCTTTCTCTGCCTTAGTTACTATCCCCTGGGCACTTTATATATCTTCGAGTATACTAAAATGCTGTTCCTCCAGGGAATGAAGGAAGAACTAATCTCACCATTTGCTATTCACCATTCCATGCTCTAGTTTTCTGAGATTTTCAAAAGCAGAGCTGTGATAAAGGGGACCACATCCTTCACTGCTTTATACTCCCCGCTCTCATCACACTAGAACTCACTCCCATAGACCTAGTGCAGGCTTTCTTCACTAGCAGAGTTCAAATGTTTTCTATCTTTCCTCACAACAAGTTCTTGTACCTTTTTTTTGTTTTGTTTTGTTTTTTGGGTTTTTTTGCGTTACGCGGGCCTCTCACTGTTGTGGCCTCTCTCGTTGCGGAGCACAGGCTCCGGACGCGCAGGCTCAGCGGCCATGGCTCACGGGCCCAGCCGCTCCGCGGCATGTGGGATCTTCCCGGACCCGGGCACGAACCCGTGTCCCCTGCATCGGCAGGCGGACTCCTAACCACTGCGCCACCAGGTAAGCCCCTCTTGTACCTTTTGAAATATTTGAATATACTTGACAACTGAAATCCCATATTTTACTAATTTTTCAAACATATTTTAGTCTCTAAAATTGTCTTTAATGGGATTTACTGAACAGGCTGCATATTTTAACAATCAGCTGGTATGCTTCCTTGATTGGGCTGTATATTTGAATACTTAAGGTTTTATATATTTTTTTGATTGAGACTCATACTTTAATGAGCCATACAAATTGCATCTTTGCAGAGAAGTCTGTCAGAAACTTAGTGTTGAAGTGTTTGGGAGACTTTCTACTTGCATCCTTGTATGTGTACTCATGTATGTGCGTGTTGGGAGAGAGGTTTTTCTGGTATCTGGGGAACTGCAGTTAGAGATAAGCCTAAAGAAAATGTACTTGTTTTAAAAGAAAGATGAGCACCAATTTCTAACTCTAAGTTCAGGTTACAACTGAATGGAATTGCGCTTTCATGTAAAAACAAACAAACAAACAAACAACTTGTAATCCCATCTCTTTGATATAACATAATGTTTTAGTGACCAATCGTCTATACATCGCTGTGTGTACGTATGTGAAGCACAATGGATAAACTCCCAAATGCCCTGGTTTTATAAAGACGTGCTGAACTTACATCTTTAGGGAGAAATCAAGAAACAGTTTTATTTTTCACTTTTAAAAAGCTCTGATGGTTCTCACTTCCCTGCCCCTTGTCAGCAATGTGGTCAGAACTCAAAATGTAATAGTAAATTTCAGGCAATGAAAAAGTCTAGTCTAAGCTAAATAAGTACTTTTATCTTACATTCAATGTAAAGTTTCTTTTCTATCCCTAGACCAGAGAACAGCAGTAGAAAAGGAAAGTACGTACGTGTGGTCTTTTCCTTCAGTCTCCTTTCTCCTCCCTCAACTATGATTAGAATTAACACAAGGCAAGACAAATAAACAAACAGATAAAAGATATAATAATTGGAAAAAAAGGAGAATTATCTTTATTCACAAATGACACAGTTTATGTTATTAAAAATTCTCAGAAGAAAACTAGTTTATCAGATTAGCTAGTCAAGACTGGAAGCTCGACTTGAAGAAATATGAAAGAGAACATTTTTCAGAAGGTCTTGGTACTGAGCTCTCATGAGGTACTGCAGTAAGTCAAAGTAGCAATATATATATATATATATATATATATATATATATATCTTTTTACTTTTAGGTATTTGTCTCTTCCAGAAAATAAAATTGTATTGATTTATATTTCTTAACTACTTAAATAGTGGCTTGAATTGGTGGATCAAAGATGAGATTTTATTTGGATGGTGAGTCTCCGTTAGCAACCACATAACATTCATCTAAGTTACATCATCATAAAAATTATCTCCAACTCTCATGAACTATCCAGTAACAGTGAAACACACATGCAGGTGCAATCCTTCATTTGTGTGTTACTTAGAACTCTTAGGAAGGGAATCTAACTGTAAATATTATTTAACACAATTTTTCTCACTCTACTATAGGGTAAGAACAGGGATATTTACTGTTTGTATTACTATTCATTCATTAAAGAAAACTATAGCAAGTATCTTCTAAAGCCAGATGCTGCCTGATATCAGGTAAATAATGTGGGAAAAACATAGTTCCTGATATCAATACTTTATTCCATCTGTAATGGAAAATTTGGGGTTTTAACTCCCCAGAATTCAGGCCGCTTCTGATTTTTTATGAGTTTTTAAGTCTGGAATTATGAAGAGATTGAGATTTTACTCTACTTGCAAGATAAGTTACCTTGCTACATTTGCATATATGGTAGCAGAAAAACATAAAACCTCTGGGCCAGAGAGACAAAGTTTATTAGTCACAAAAATGACGGTAGACAGAACATTATCTTTGTGCTGGTTAACGAGCCCCAGTTCCCACACAGCACCATGATTAGAGTTGGGTGTTGAATCTTACACTGTGAGAATGTATTACAAGAGGAGGAAGCAAGAGATTAGGAAGCCCTTGGTTTTACGTAGGGGCTGCTGGCAACCTGAATATCTTCTTTTTCCAAAGAGAGAGACATTATCATTATTACCCTGGAATGTAAGTGAATCTTCTCTAGAGATGGGAGTGAGACATATCTTTACTGGAGTATAAATAAATCTGAGCAAATTGTCTGGTAATGCGTAGACATGAAGTGACATGAGAGATTCATGGAAAATTCACTTCTAACAAAGGGAAGGCCTTGTTATACTTCTGCAAAAGTTGAGCATATGAATGAGTGGACAACATCTTGCTCCCACTCTGTATACATTATTTTATTTAGAAAGTATATACAACCTAAGCTAGTTCAAAAATTTGTACTGAAACTATGGAGAATCCTCTCTCTTTCTCTTTTTCCCCCATTGAACATGTACAAAGTGTGATTTGACAAGATTAGTACATTCCACATGCATTCTTCAAGAGTATAACTTAATCAATAACAATTTAGTGAACACTGAATACATGCTGACACATATGATATGAAGATGAATTGGGCATGGTCCCTTCTAACAAGTAGCTTAACAATCAACTGGTGAGGGTCCAGGGTGAGGATTGTAGGGACATAAATTACTGCGGTACCAAGTAGAAAGAGGCAGCAGAGCACAGTTATTAAGAGTATAAACTCTGGAAAAAGACTCTTCTTAGCTTCCCTAGTTATGGTTTAGACAATTTATTTAAGCTTTCTCTAGCTCTGTTACTTTATCTGTAATAATGACCTGGTAGTATAATTTAATCCATGAAAAAAAGTGTCTGGAATAATGCATGTACTAATAGTAAGCACACAATACATTTTAGCTATTATTATTATGCTAAGTTATAAATATGGCTATGTTTAAATTGCTTTCAACTTGTTGAAAAAGCACTAACTTACTATATTCTTTTAATTTTGTTCATAGCACTTATTACTATCTAAAATTATTACATATATAAATATTCACATTTACTGTGGACTCCTTTCCATATATATGTTTAATCATTTGTTTAGATCTTTCTCTTTATAGTATAATTTGGAAAACAACAAAGACATTGTCTATTTTATTTTTCCTATAGTTCAACTCTTAGAAAATTATCTTGTACAAAATATAATCCAAGTAAACATCATCAAATAAAATCTACTTAGGCCAGTCAGGGAAAGTAAAAAGTACTTGAAATTCTCAAGCACACATGTATTGATAAAGTATAATGTATTTTTGGTAATTGTTAGCTGGAAATTAAGCTGCAAAACTATGATAAAAATAATTTTCAAGAAGTCCCAACATACTATGGTAAGAACCTTAGATTTTAATTTTGAAACAGAGTATCACCAGGTTCTTCATCATGAGAACTATTTGCAAAAATTTTCTTTGTAAAAAACTATGTCAGCAATATTGAGAATGAACTGAATGGTGATAGAAGAAAATGGATACATGTATATTATGTAGAAAGTTAAAACTTCAGGTAAGAGGTGACAAGTGCCTGCAATAGGTCTCACAGGATGGATTCAAGTAATATTTTACAGACATAATGGACAAGATTGGAGTAATTCCATATGGTGATCAAGCTAGGTATACAGTCAATAGAGTTGATGTTTTGGATTGCAATTTGAATATATTGTGTGACTCACTTAAGCTTCAACTACTGGTAACTGTCAACAGAGTTCCTAATGGTTCTCTAAGGGAGTTTAAAAGAGGGGCCAAAGTAAATACATCTAAATTGAGTCAGTGCATTAATTTATATAAGACAAAGGCAGCTGCCTCCACAAAGAACTAAAGAAACAGAAACTAACTGGTATTTTGTTTAAAAAGTTTTAAATGAACTTATTACACACACCCATCTGGCTGCACTTATCACTCCTATAATTAAAGACAATGTTGTTTCAAGTCTTAAAGATTAATAAAGGATCAAACGAAAGTCTACAGAAATTACGTTAAGAAAAAATAAAAGATCTGTTTAAGCAAAAACTTCTAATAAAAAATTAAGAACTTCTTTCTTTATAAATACACTCCACAATAAAAATATGTATGGCAATGCAATTCACTATAACAAAGTACTAAAATAATTCTTCCTCAGAAAGAAACCACAATGTTTCAGACCAAAGAATCACAGAGATAATTTAAACTTTGGCCTCAGCTGGTAGAGAAAATAATGCAGAGACCCACAGAAATTTTTTATCTGGAGCCATGTTTTATCAGGATCTATGTTTCATCTGGATCTATGTGGAAAGCAGCTTTAAAAGAGCAAAATAGAAAAGATTTTGAAAATAAAATCTAAAGGCTAAAGTTATTTGATGTTAGACATTCAGCTACAGGTCCTGAAGAGTCAACTGAGTTGCATGTAAAGAAAGTCATGGCTTGCTCAGAGCTTCAGGAACTGCTGAAGAATAAACACCAGACTCTCTTCCCAGACAAAGGAAGTATCACATTTGGGTACTGGCTTTGTGTTTAAAACATTTTGCCAGCTAAATGAGAAGTGTTCTGTATGTTAGTGGGTGCTGGGGGCAAAAACAACTCTGGCTTATTGTTTTTTTTACTGTTTCATTTTCTAGTCCCAGTTAGGTACTTTTATTATATGCTACAAGAAATAGGGTGTAATAACAGTGACATATTTTTTCTTCCTTTTGGTAAAGGAGCACTTTACTGAAAACTCTGAAATATCTTTCTATAATTACTACCCAAGACTCGAACATCTGGTCGAGAATGAAGGCATGATGAGAGCCTGTAGTAAAGTAGAGAATGGGGTGCAGAATATGTGTACAAGGACAATCTTGTGGGAATCTTCTGCTTAAGTTCTCTGCTACTGTTTTGCAAACTACCTCTTTTAGTGTGCTAAATAGAAAAGGACAGAGTTCTCTTTGTGTTATGAAGAGGCCTAAGTAATGCTTTCATGCCATGAAGCATAAAAGCATGACTAAATGATTTTCTTTTATCATGTAATTTTTTCTGATGTGTAATTAGATGGTGCCACCTCCCTCACATTTACCTGAATTCAGTCTCAGATATGAATTATTAAAGTCCAAGTCAACATAAGGGTCTTAGAATGGAAGAATGAAAGAAGGAAAGGTAAATGAATGAACACTCAAGGCTATTCCCAGGAATGATGGCCATTTACCCTATTTTTCAATTCTTAAAACAGTCATTTTGATCTACCACCAGGATATCAGAATGAGACAGCAAAGGATCTTGGGTATCACATGATAATATTTGTTCTGTCTGTATATGCTGGAGAAGAAATAGCCTACCAAAGAGAATAGAATGGAAGGAGGAAGTGTTGTGATTCATTATAAGATTGAATAGAAATGTGTTCAAATAATGTTGTGAGCCTGTCTCTCCCTCTCTGTTGTTGTTGTTGTTATTATTATATTATTATTATTGGCTATGCTTTTATTCTGTTGATTGTGTTTTCAGGCAAGACCCCTAGTGTGCTCAGGGTTATGAAGTGTTTATAATTTACAATTTCAGAAGAGAAATAATATCATAAGTTGGTTAAGAGAAAGCAGCTTGAGCCAGTATTGTTTAGAAGTCTAGTCTTGCAACTTACTAGCTAATGTGAACTTGGGTAAGAAATTTAACACCTCTGAGCTTCTGTTTTTCTATAAAATGAGTATAATAATAGTATTAAAGCTCATAAAGTTATTGTGAGAATTAATTTCTTCTGCATAAATCACTTGGAATAGTGTTTGGCACATTAAAAACATTCTATTAAAGTTATCTAAAAAATAAATAAAGTGGAACCAATCTCTCTCACAGTGTCAATACTGTAAGGGTCCTGACTGGCTCTGCTTGGGAAGTGCACTCACCTATGAACCAGCCTCTGTGCCCTGAGTGATGACATAGCCAGAACACAGGGTGGGAAGTGCAGGCCTTCTTCTCTGACAATGGCACAGGAATCATGTGAAATGGGGGAGGGATAATTCCCAGAATCAGATTAGGAAAAAAGAAAAAAAAAACAAGATATACTCTAGCTATGAACTGTTTTCATTAAGGTTGTCCCATAAACAAGGGTATATTTCAGGGTTAAGATGGAAGCTGTCAGCAACTAGGGAAGGCAGAAGGAGGGGAAGCAAAACATGAATTGACATCTTTCCAGCCAGGTCCTTCTACTCACCTGCTTCTACTACTTCTCCCTTTTGCGTCACTGTACTCTTTGCCCTCCCCCCAACCCCCCAATAATTCTCTCTACTTCCCAGCATCCTAGGATCATATTGTGGCTTTCGTATGTGGGTATTACAACATATGTCCTAGACCTTTCACTGTCAAGTGTCTTTTTAGGATATGTCTGTGTGCTTTTACAATATTAAAGATATTAACCACTTCAACTAGAAAATTTGTGAATATAGTAAAAACAAAATCACACTAAAGGCTTTCTGATTTTCAGATAAAATGCTGGTTGAGTAAATGAATTATTTAATTTTAAACTGGGAACCAAGTTAAACCACAACAACTATAGAAGAAAAGAGTGTCCCTATGTCTTTCATTTTTTGTGGATTTATTTTTTGTGGATTTATTCATTTCTGGGTAGTAAGTCAATCCAATAAAGTATGTCATTACTTTATTCCAATTCCAATTCTTCTGTTCATTATGTCCTGACCATAATACTTTTAAGGATACATTGGCAGATTAGACAACAGTACAGTAAAACTGGGAAATCTCCACTGAAAAAGAAATGGCACACACTGAGCTAAACAGACATAAGAGTATTTTTGCCCTTTAGGGAAGTGTTCAGCTCATCTTCCTTGTTTCTAATGCACTCAAAGGCTCAGCCTGACTAATTCATACTCAGAACAAATTGCATAATACTCCAAGACTGACACATCCAAAGTTCATCCATTCTGTAGTAGCTTGACATTAGAAAAGGGCAACTTTTGAAAAATGAATAAAATAGATTTTCTCACTCTGCTGGTCATGTCTCAAAAACAGCTGAACAGGTTTATTGAAACTTAACTTTCAAATAATGCATCATTCAACATTCACCATTTTAACAGTGATACTGTTATGATTTGCAGCAGTCATTTTTTTCTGAAGACATAAATAACTCAGGATTTTAAATAGTATTAAAAATATAAGTTCCACGAGGATAATGACTTTGTCTCTTTCAGTCATAGCTTAGCATCTTTCACTTAATAAATGTTTTTTTAATAAGTGATCAATTTAATTAATGAGTAAAAAAAGGGTTTTATTATGGAACATAAGTATTACATGATAGTGAAATGCACAGGTAGATAATCCTCGAGTTATTAATTCATAATAATCATTTCTGGCACTGAGTCAGTTATACAAAAATTATTAATGTATGATACCAACAACAGGCAAGAAACATTCAGGTGAATTTATACCAGTCCATATATTTGCAGATGTATCACTTAAGTGTATATGTGATATAGTATTCAGAGCTGCTTCATTTTAAAGCAGGAGCTAACCTAATTCAAATTGGCTTTGTTAAGAAAAAGAATTTATTTAGGAATGTAAAAATATGACTTCTAGGAATCTAGATTGATTCTAACCTCAGGACATTTGGATCTAGGGGCTAAAAGAATGTACCAGGGATCTATTTCTCCCTTTATCTCTTGTATCTCATTTTCTCAACCTCCTTTTATTCTGCAAGTATATCATCAGCTTCTATTCTAAAAAGAAGAGACTCTTTTGGTCATGTGCCCAGCCCTGATCAATTATTGTATCAGAGGCTTTGGATACACTGATTGTCCCAGATCTTGAAACATGTGCATAGTCAAGAGGCAAAAGGAAGATCACTATAAATAACAGAAATACTAGAGATGGGGATGAGGTAGTTCCATATTGAAAGGGTTGGTACACTGATTACACAAGTGACCTCCATTATTCGCATTTCCCTGTTTGCACACCCTTTGCAATACAATGTGACTTTACAGCTTTTGCTACTAAAGGTGGAGTCTAGTTTTCTACCCTTTGAATCTGGCATGGCTTTGCGACTTGCTTTGGCCAGCAGAATGCTTCTGCTCTCTTTCTTTTCTGCTGCCAACTACCATGGGAATAAGCACCAGCGAGACTGATGGAGAATGAGAGACTACATGTAGTGATCTGTTTCAGGCAAGACACTAATCTGTCCCAGGTAAGACTGCCACAGCCATAACCCAGACCACCCTCCATTTAACTACATATGCATGAACAAGCCCAGCTGAGATCTATCAACCTAGCTCACCAAACCAATTTTGGAAAAAGAAATAGATATTGAACCAAAAAAAATGTTGAGTTACTATAAAATGATGAATGGATTTCCATTGTTGATTAAAACTATCTCTAAAAGAAAATAAAATATTTCCTTACAATGATTAGGTAAATGACAACATCCAGAGGAATAATTTTATAATTTCCTATAATAGATATTATGAAAAACAATATTCATTAAAGTGCATGTTCTATTGTGTCTATTAAATAGAATGGTCGTATTGCCTAAGAGATGCAATTCCTGAAAATGGTCGGTAAAAGATTAAGGGATTCGGCATTATAAAAGGGCAGATCTTTCGACCAAAAGAAAATGTTAAAATAAACATAAACAACATTGTTTGCTTTTGTGATAGACTGCAATCAATCCACTGTTTTTAATATTTTCTTTTTTTTTTTGCATTTCAAAGCAAGACAAAGTAAGAAATTAATGGATGAATAATACAAAGTTAACTGAAGGAGTGACCTCACCTCACCAACCATGATGCAAAATGAAGCCAGTATCGATGGATGGAAAGTCAAAAAAATAGAAGTTTTTTTTTTCCCTACTAGAGCAGCAGAGTGAATAATAACTTGAAATATAGTGCTTAGGCTGGCTACAGGGAAATTTGCAATGAGTAAGAAGAAGCCAGAGAGTCATTTCTTGATAGAATTTTCTCACAAAGATATCACGTTACTCGAAGTCTCACTTAATAGCTTCTCAAATATAACTCTTGCGATCCCCCAGAGAGTTATCAATCCTCCTAAAGCTGTACCTGTACTTTATGAACTGCTGCAATAAAGATTAGGCAAGAATATAAAGAAGATAACTTTTTACACTAACTAGATCATGTTTAAAGAACAACTTTATGAGGCTGTAATTCCCTGTTTAATCAAATTATATTCCTATTAGCAATATTTGTATGGAACGAGTCTATCATTTATAGTTGATTAAATGTTGTGTTTTTAATTTTGAAAGGGGCTTTGAGCCTCTCATTAAAAATAAAACACTCAAAAAGATTACTAGTATTAACATTGTGGCAACTTAATTCTGAATCTTACCATTTCTCCTCCAGAAACAAAGTAAAAGCGGGGGAAATCCATAAGTGAATTTTCATACAAACTATGTGACATAAAACCTGAAAATTGCAATACGCTTTTAAGCGTAACCAAAATTAGTTGAGACCAGTAGGGCAATGCAAGAATTTCTGTAAGAAGTTACACAGAGAGCTGAGCCACAGAAACTCAGCAATGGTAATCTCAGACACCTCCAGTTAAGAATCATTCCCAAAAGGTGAGCTCCCCATCATTAGTAAGAAATGCTATGAGCAGGACAAATTTCTCCAAAGAAGCGGGAGTAGTAGTAAAGAAATAGAGAAAAGGTGGGGAAAATGCAGAATGAAAAGCTCTGAAAGCACCAGCAAAAAACATCTTCCAAAAGTAGGAAAATCATATTGGATGCATTCATGAGAGGCATCAGCTGATGAAGAAACTGGGAGTGCAGGGCAGGAAGCGAAAAGCCTCTAGCATCTGCTTAAATTTGAAGAGGCAGCAAAGTCATGGCTGGACAGAAGACTACATTTGAAGAAAACAGAAAATCATCTTATCAAGTGAAGAAGTCCTTTGCAAAGGCTAGAGATCTACCCCATCACTCTTGCTTATGCCCCTCCCTTCCCAGGAAGAAAACTCTTGCAAAGAACTAGTCCATAAATTGCCAATTGCCTAAATATAGGTAATCAAAAATGAAGAAGGGGGCTTCCCTGGTGGCGCGGTGGTTGGGAGTCCGCCTGCCGGTGCAGGGAACGCGGGTTCGTGCCCCGGTCCGGGAGGATCCCGCGTGCCGCGGAGCGGCTGGGCCCGTGAGCCATGGCCGCTGAGCCTGTGCGTCCGGAGCCTGCGCTCCGTAACGGGAGAGGCCACAACAGTGAGAGGCCCAATTACGGCAAAAAAAAAAAAATGAAGAAGGAAAATACTCAAATAAGGATTAGATAAATGACAGAGAGCTACATAATTTTTCTACAAGATAATTCCTCAAGTAAATGTTGCCATGGAACAGATAAACATTGTAAACATTCTACCATGAATTAAAAACAATTATAGTAATGATGAACCAAGTGGAGAATGAAGGAAAAGTTCAAAACAGGAATACAAGAACTCAAGCAAGACATGACCAGACAACCCATAAAAGTGAAAGAACTGACAGAACTCAAAAAAGAAAGAATCAAAAAATAAAACCTTAAGAGAAATGAGAAAAAGTTAAAGGTCCAACAAGGTACAACAGTCTATCTTTAATTGCTGTGATTAAAAAGGCTCCTTAAATTCCCATATGCATTTGAGCTTTTTCTTTTTTTGTCTCCTTGTCTACTCATAAACCAGTAACACATGTTTTTTCATTACTGGTTTAATAAATCTTATAGGGCTATTGTTCCCTCATTGCTCTTCTTTTCAGTGTTTTCCTTTCTCCCCCCTTATTGTCATTATTATTTTATTAGTATAACTGTCATATAGAAGATGTCTCTGTGTGCATGTGTATGTTTGTGTTTGAAACACTTTTATTCAGATATACAAGCCATTCACCTATGTTTTCTTCTAGTATTTATGGTTTTATTATTATTTTTTTGCATTTGAATCATTGATTCACTTGAAGTTTATACTAGTAGATGGTATGTATTACGGGCCAATTTTATCATTTCCAGATGAATACCCAGTTTGAGCATCATTAATTTAAATAAAGCTCTATGAAAACAAGAAATCTTATACACTGTTGGAGAAAGTACAAAATGATATAGCCCTTATGGAAGGTAATTTGGCAATATCTACAAAAATTTTCAACTACATTTTCCCTTTTATTCAATAATGCTATTTCTGAAGTTTATCCTGAAGTTATTCCTCTATAGATGTAAAGCAATGTGTATACCATAAATCTTTGCATTACTGAAGTATCGAAAGACAAAATACCGCATCTATTCAATGACAAAGTTTATTGTAATTGGAACTAAAGTATATCAATATAATGAAATATTAAGAAGCTCTCTCACTATATATAGAAACATGGAGGAAAGGATTCAATATGTACCAAGTAAAAATATTACAGGAATTGTGAAATAGTATGCTACTTTTGCTTAAGAAACTGGAAAAACAAGAATTTGTCGACATTTGCTTATATTTACATAAAGAAAAGCTGAAAGGATATCTAAGAAACTGAAAAAGTGGTTAACATTAGATGGCAGGAAAATAGAGGGGAAAGGAACCAGGTGAGGGGGTGACTTCATAATTGTGTTAATATTTGAACAGTCAATTACCCATTTCAAAAATTTATAATGTATCGCTTTTTGTTTTTTTTTTAAAGGGATCTCTGTTTATTTGTGAATCTGAACTTGAATTTTTTTTTTTTAATCTTTATTGGAGTATAACTATTTTACAATAGTGTGTTAGTTTCTCCTTTACAACAAAGTGAATC
>NC_041219.1:21647014-21664095 GCF_002837175.3 Physeter macrocephalus
AACACACAAAGGAATCCCCATAAGGTTAACATCTGATCTTTCAGCAGAAACTCTCCAAGCCAGAAGGGAGTGGCAGGACATATTTAAAGTGATGAAGGAAAAACACCTACAACCAAGATTACTCTACCCAGCAAGAATATAATGTATCGTTTTAAGGGAACACTTTGTTTATGTGTTTCAGATCACATTAGTCCTATGTTAACCTATGTAGATTATAAAACTAGATAATCCACCTGAGGTTTTTCAGATCAATGACTCTGTTTAACATTGGGTTACCACTTGTTGGAAGACACTTCATAGATCTCTAACATTTTTGTATTCTTGCAAGCAGAAGCACTGACAGTCACTTGTTCCAGATTATCTTTTCAGGGATATTTGTACAGCAAACAGACTTAGAAGATATAGTGTCTCCATCTGGAGCAAAGAGAGGTTTGTTTCTTTCCCAGTATAATAAAGATAATGTCTCCCTACAAAACAAAGGGACAGGTTTGCTTGCAGCCCATTATAAAAGATTGGAGTTTCCTGAGATTATGGTTTCTCCCCTGTAAAACTTGCTGCATGTGCAGGTAACACCTTGCCTGTTTGCATCATCCTGTGGGAATTTAGGCTCGGGGAACCACCACAAGAAAATGATCACACATTGGTTACTACTTTTGCAATTGGAAGTAAACTATCTTTTGTCTCTAAGACCAGAATCTCATGTTTTCTGCCAATATCCATAAAATGTCAGTAAACTAGCTTATTGACTTGCAAGTAGCATAAAGTCTCAGATCCACTGTGGTCTAGACAATGTTGTGGGCTAGACAACATTGGACTTATATATGCAGATTTGTGATATATATGGCCTTAAGGCCATATAAAGCAAGTTTCCTTATCTTATAAATAATTCTTAAATATTAATGCAATCTTGTGATCAATTAATGTAATGAAATGCTTTTGTGTGTACATGCATGTGTATTTTATAGGAAAGGATGTAGGAAAATTGAGTTAGGACTAATTAAAATATTTTGTATTACTTAGAAAACGTACTTATGATGGAAACTGGATTCCAGACTACATTTGAAGTATCTTAGAGGAGTTTTCTAGATGACTTTCTCATAAATGGAAAATGATTCTTACAAAAATTAAAACAGTAAGTCTAAAAAAAGAAAAAAATAACCAGTATCAGATAGTTAATTATACTCAGATATACTTTAAAAAGCAGCAATTAGCCTTTTGACCAAACTTGTTATTAAATGATTGTTTGTACTGAACTCCAAATTATCTTCAAAATAACAGAAAAAAATTATAAAACGGTAGCACAGAAAGACTCCAATTATATATGAGCATACACATGAACCTGGAAGAATGAAAATTTTAATAGTGATGTCCTGTGTATGGTGATATGTCATGTAATCTTGCTTATTTGTGTATTTCAGCATTTACTGTTTTAAAAACAAAAAAACAAAATCAAAATAGAAGTTAGTTTTATTTCCAAAGTTTTAACTATTAAAAAATAAAATTGTTTATCTAATTCAATTCTTTTCATCTCCAAACTAGTTTGGGTGTATAGGCAAAATACATGTAAAGCAATGATGTCACATGTCCACACTATTTTTCTAATGGCTTTTCTATAAATGTAACCTAAAAAATAGCACGAAGAAATTCATACTTTCTCTGTAATTCAGTAGTTGGAATAAAAAAAATACATAGACGCTGAGAGGAATGTCACTATAACGACCGAATGTTTGAGGTATCCCTCCTTTATTTAAATATATGTTTTGACAATATTTTATAGTTGCTTCAAATGAATTCAATTTATTTATTTAAGCCAGAGCATGCTACTTTAAAAAATTATGTTAGTCAACACTTTTTAATCTCTTTTTCCCTATCATTGAGTTGGCCTAAGCAGGACTTTTCTTTCTCTCCTTCTCTTTAATGTTGTCCTTTCAGAATCATACAGCAATTTTTTTTTTTTTTTTTTTTTTTTTTTTTGTGGTTTGCGGGCCTTCCTCTGCTGTGGCCTCTCCCGTTGCAGAGCACAGGCTCCGGACGCGCAGGCCCAGCGGCCATGGCTCACGGGCCCAGCCGCTCCGCGGCACGTGGGATCCTCCCAGACCGGGGCGCGAACCCGGTTCCCCTGCATCGGCAGGCGGACGCGCAACCACTGCGCCACCAGGGAAGCCCAGCAATTTTTGATAACTAATAATAATGTGAAGTTGTTTGAAGGGGAAAATGGTTTTATGTCTTATTTCTGATATAGAGGGTCAAGAGACCAAGACATGTATTTTGGAATTTGTTGAAGATATACTTGTGAGATTCTTAATGAAAAACTGGTCTGAGTTCAGAGAGCTGACGTGAAGGTTTCTTTTACTCCATATTAAAGTTGATTCACTAACCCACAGTCCTAGTGACTGTCCTCATCATTTATTTAGACTTGTTTCATTGAAACATATAAGTAGCTAGTTCTTTTCACAGTAAAGAGGAGAAAAATGAAAGCCCGAAGAGTTCTTCATTTTTTCCTTTATATGAAGTGTGGTTTCCCAAGCTCAGCACCAATGACAACTGTTCTACATAATTCTTTGTTGTTAAGGCAGTGGGTCGGGAGAGGGACAGGTTGGATAGTGGTAAGGAGAGGGGTATCCTGTACATTGCAGGATGTTTAGCAGTATCCCTGGCCTCTATCCACTAAATGCCAGCAAACTCTCCATTCATGACAACCAAAAATCTTTCCAGACATTGTCAAAATTTCCCCAAAGGAAAAATCACCCACAGTTAAATACCTCTGATATAATTATAATCAGAATTTGCCTTATATTATAGGTTATGCTAACTGGCAGAACTAGGGATGGCATATAATAGTTAACCAAGGCTATTTGTTATAGCCTTAGCCTTGTTCACGCTCTTAGATGTTGGTAACTTCAGCTTGGTACCATTAGTTCCTCAATTGTTCTTACTCAAGTAAAATAAGGAGGTTTTTGGTAGGTGTGTGAGAAGAGGTTGTTGTCCAATGAGAATGAAGCAATGGTATTCGGCCCATAAATAAAGTTTACACTCATAAAGAGTCAAAGATAGACAGGAAGTTATCTCCTCTCTGAAAATTCCCTTGGAAAGCCTTCTCAACAAGCCAACCCTGGTACACTCCAGAAAAATAAGGTCACCAAATTTCCCAATTTGCCTGGAACACTGACTTGCTTATGCTTGTTGCACCTGCATGGTTATTAAGAATAAATTCCTCTCACTCTCAAAAGTGTCTTAGTTTAGGACATGAAGTTAAAATATATAACCCTTTATCAGTGGTAGTCTACTACTTTTGAACTAGCCATAGTTCTTGGCCTCCTAATTATCCCAGAAAGACCTACTAAAACTCATTGCAGGTAACAACTGGACAGGCAGTTTTGTCTGGAATTTAAGAGCATGGACTCTGGAGTCAGAAAGTCTAAGCTCAAATTCTAACCCCATCACTTACTAGCCATCATACTTTAGCTCTTAGTTTCCTCATCTTTAAAATGGGTTTTAAAATAACAGTTGCTTCCTCATAAGATCACATACATGAAATACTTAAATTACATATATAATAACATGCATAAAATACTTAGAACATTCCGCGACACAATACTATTATATTTTTGGCTCATTATCTTGACCCTTGTCTCTTCTACTGTGCGCACTGGAAAAAAGAAAAAAGGTGTGGGAGACTATACACGTTTTTTCTTGTAATCTGAAATTGTGCTATCAACTTACTCGTTAAATAGTTCTGACGTTTTCCATTTGCTTGTTTCAATAAAATTTGAATCACATTGCACTTGGTCATTTATAAGTGGTTTTTATGCACTTAATAATAATTTCATTTGTGTTTATATATTTTTCAATATCACATTTAGATTATTATTAATGCTATTACATTATATACTTTTTTAGACAAGGTATGTATAGACTAGGTATATTATATTGCATGCATTTTCGACTTACAATATTTTCAACCTATGATGGGTTTATTTGGACATAACCCCATCTTAAGTCGACAAAGATCTGTATACTACTCATGGGTGCCATCTTCTGTGTTCCACTTTGTGAACATTTTTAGCATGTGAGGAAACACAAGGAAAATGTATGCTTTTATCTGCCATCAGAAATAATTAAGTACTGAAACTGAATCAGTACTGAATCTGCAGCCAAAGAGCAAGCTAAAATTGAACGTGTACCTTTGAAGAGCTACTGATGTTTTAACTTAGCCTCAAACACTGCTATTTATTCATGCTACTGTCAATTTGTGTTATCCAGTTACAAAGAATCAGCTCTGTCCTCACCTTTGATCCCTGAGGGCACTGAAAAATACCTTCTTGCATATGATCTCAAGAGGATTTCATCCTAGTCTAATTCTCTAAGGCAGCTGGCTTCAGGCCCAGATACCCCGAAATGCAGGTCAGCTGGTGAAATGGTCATGTTCTCATTTCCACAAAGAGCAAATGATGCCCCTTTGCTGTGTATGGACTTCCAGGGCATGTTAAAATCTATCCTGGGTAGAGAGAGACAAATGGAAATAGCAAGGTTCATGGCAAAAGTGCATAATATACTGAAGAGTTTCCCCAATGTCAGTGTATTTGCCATTGCCCTCTACGATGGCATTGTAATCAAGAGGCAGTGAAATGAGGACAGCATGCTGACTGGTTCATAATTTTTTTAATGTCAATATTAAAGAATTGTCCTTTATTATGATTATTATAATTTCTATGTTTTTGTGCTAAAATATATTTTATATATTTCATTGTACAAAGTTTGGGCAATAGTAATTTTGTTCATACCATTCTTGACAAAACTAAATTTGTCAACCCTATCATGAAATCCAAATATTTGGGAAATACTAATCTTGGCTAAGATGGATGTTCAGTTTTACTTTATAGCAGAGTGGTGAAGAAAGTGTGCATTGTAGTCAGATTGTGTTCATATTGTAACCCCAGGAATGGCACTGGGACATTGGACAGTTTACTTACTTGGTCTATTCCTTAATCTTTGCAGATATAAAATAGACTAATGAAAGGAACTAAGCTCAAGAGTGAGCAATTAGTTCATTCATAAATATATACAATATCTGGCAAGGAGGAAGCATACTCAGTCAGGGTAGTCTGTTATCATCTTAAAGCACTGAAACTCTCTTAGCACAATTATAATTAATGTTTATTAATTAATGTTAATTAATTTAATGTAACAGCAGTGAAGCTCTGGAAAATCATTTTTTCTTTTTAATTAAACATACATTTGTTGAGCAATTACTATTTTCTAGAAACTATCCTATAATTTAGAAATACAAAATTAAACCAGACAGGATCCTCAGAGAGTCTGCAAGCTAAGATAATTCCTTAATTTTCAATGAAAGTTTTATTTATATGTTTAAGCAGATATTTGAAACTGGTGACCTTTGCTTGGTATTAAGCAGACCTCTGAGATAGAAGCTGGGAAAGCTGAAAAGTTAAAGACAGGAAGACACCAAGAAGATTGCCAGTGACAAAGTGGGCTGGGAAGAATTAATTCCAAGGAAGGAGAACAAGAAATAAATTCAAAGTAACTGATAAATGGGAGTTTGTTAATTTCTGTGTTTGCAACCATTTAGCACAGAAATGCATTCTTTAAAAAGTAATCTTTCTGCAATTTTCCTTGTAACATAAAGTAAACAGTATCATTTTCCTTAGTACTCACATGGTACCTCAACTTCAAGAAGAATTTTTTAGAGGGCAACTGGTGGAGTTAGTAAATTTTTTTATTAGGATTTGATAGAAATATAATTGTGAACTATTATTTTGATCTGCATAATCACAGCAATAAAAAGTTTCAACCAGTTAATACAAGTATTTTCTATTTATAAAAGGTGAATTGAGTAATATCGTATGATTCAATTATCACTTGAAATATCTCCATCATCCACCTCCTGCCCCATGCAGTCCATCTTCAACTCCAGTTGATATTGAAGTTCCCATACAAAGGTCCACATCTCTCTAACTTGATGTTCATTGCTCTTTGAATGGTATCCTATCACTTCCTGGACTCATTTTGGTAGATTGGTATACTAATAAATTGAAAATCAGTATAATACAATCTATAAAATTCAGGAAAAATGAAAGATTTTCTTTTTTTTCAATCAATTTCCATAGAAACCAAGTTGTTTTGTGCCCACAGCAGGCATGAAAAATTGTTGGGTAAACAAGTAGGCCATGCCTTATAAGGCAAGAAATTTACCAGTGTCCACCTGTGCCAAGGAGGGCAGAGAGCCTTATGACATTTTTACCCTATGCTGAACATGCTGACACTAAATGAATGAGATGTAAGTTCTTTCACTTGTTGATTTATGAATAAGCTTGAACATATAACTGAAGCATGGAATTTTTAATGCCTACTGAATGAAGACAGAACTCAAGCCCTGATTAACAATTTTAATATATACCTGTGAAGTTTCACTAGGTAGACAGTTAGTACACATCTTAGGGGTACAAGTGATTTTTGAGAGTAAAAATGATGGAGGCAGGTGTCTTAGTCAAAATTAACTTCCTACAACATTCCATGCCTACCATGTGAAACTAAGTTATAGTTGGGGGTCATACCATGCAATAATTGTCTTTCTCAGAAGGAAAAAGAAAGAAACAGATATACCCTCAAGAAGTCCTCCATGATTGAAGTGATGTGGTGGTCAACATCTGTCTAATCCTGAAATATTGATATAATCAAAGGTTCTCTCTCTGGTCCTTATGTCTAATGAACAAGAGATTGTTGTCCTGGTGGGAAAGATCCCTGGTTCTGCTTGAAGCATCAGTTACCAGGGAGTGAGAACTATCCTGGCCTGCATGGATGTGTTAAAATTTAAAAATGAGCAAATATCTGTCTATATTTCTCTTAATACTGAAAGTATTTAAGTTCTTCCTGTTTAAGATTTTTTTGATAGTTTGAGAAAATTATTTTAAAATTAATGATTACTAGTATCAAAAACATTTTTAATATATGATGCTTGTTTGCATGTAAGAATTGTTTGGGTTGGCTTTATTTCAACTTTGTTAAAATTGTAAGCAAAATGTAAGCTCTGGGAGGTTTTTGGTCTGTTTGTTTGTTTTTCTATTTTCTTGTATCCAGTATCTATCTTATATCATACAAATTTAGAAACAAATTAGTTCATTGTGGGTGTTAAAGTTGGCAGACACTAGGGAAAACCTAACCAACAAGCATTCTGATGCAATCCCACCCCTTTCCCAAGAGGATTAAAACAAATTGCTCATCAATTTATTTTTGCAATCAGAAAGAATAGGTGTTAATAAGTCCAACTTGAAATCACAACCCGTGGACCCTTTAATCTTTGGGATCGATTTGGGCAAAGAAGATAAAAAATTTTCAGAGACACAGAGGGATACTGCAGCTTAGTCGTAAGTATTACCTTTAGATATAACCCAATTACTCATCAGCAGAAAAAGATGCAATCCTAGGGCTGGACTACTATTTCAGATCCAATTTCTAGTTATCTCTTGAATATCTTTGCTGTCACAGAAAAATATGTTGGCAAATTCACAACACTGATCCAATGCTAGAAGAGGTTTTTCAGAATCTCCACTAACAAAAAGAATATAAAAACTCTGTGAAATTGCATAACACTATTCCCTACCTGATATAGTTTTAAATGTTGTAAACGTTATTGTTCACAGACAAGTTTCATTGTGATTGAATGCTACAATGCACAACTGCCTCTTTTTCATAAAAACATGTTTAAACTTTTGATACCAATACAAAATCTATCTTTTTTTTTTTTTTTTTTTTGCGGTAGGCGGGCCTGTCACTGTTGTGGCCTCTCCCGTTGTGGAGCACAGGCTCTGGACGCGCAGGCTCCGGACGTGCAGGCTCAGCAGCCATGGCTCACGGGGCCCAGCCGCTCCGCGGCATGTGGGATCTTCCCGGACCGGGGCACGAACCCGTGTCCCCTGCATCAGCAGGCGGACTCTCAACCAATGTGCCACCAGTGAAGCCCACAAAAATCTATCTTTTAAAATGCTTATAGTTAGGGAAAAAAGTTCTCAAACTCAACCTCTTTTTTTCTAACCTCCTGTTTGATTTTCCTGCCACTCATTTCTCACCATCACCACACAAATTCACTCTTCTAAAAACAGATCTCTTCCTAAACAACACAGGATGTGTTCCATCACCAAAGGTATTTATTGAATGCGTGCCGTGTAACAAGCACTGTGATAGGCACATGTAGATAAATATCAGTAAAGTATAAAAGCCTACAGTTTTGAGAGTTTTCTGTTGCTTTTTTTATTCTTTAGTTTGATGTATGTAACTCCAATATCAAACCCACATCTGCACCTTGATTTCTCTTAATTCACGCCCTCAATCTTTCATTCACACTGAACTTCTTCCCTTACCTGAATATTCAAATGCCTTTTATTCCTGTGTAGTTTTGTCTATGATATACTCCTCTCTCATAACCTGAAATACCCCATTCTCAACCTGTCAAACACCTACCTACTTTAAGACCATGGTCAACTTATCTCCTAGTAATATTTCCTAAATCCCCTAGTAAGAGCCATTCACTTCCTCCTCTGAATGCAGAATAGCATTAAAATTATACCATGAAGTATACTTTCACAGAAAATGAGGGAATGAAAATTAAAAAGAGCATTTAAAATTTAATGTTATAAAAAATAATGTGAAAGAAATCTATTGCTGTTCATTAAATAAATAATATGTTAGCAGAAAGATATGCGATTGTTTTCTCAACAAAGAAGACTGGGAAGGTGCAGAAAGATAACAGTTTACTTTGTGATAATATTGAAAAATGTATGTACTAAATGTAAAAGTGAGAAATAAAACTGCTTTGTACATCCAAAATATATAAATATGTATTATTTTCAAATAGTTATTTTTCCAGGACATTGAAATTCCTAGTACTCAGAGAAACTAATATTAGCATATCAAAGAGGGATACAGACTTGTTTTTTCAAATTACACTAGAGCATTTAGAAAATGAAGTCACTCTCACAAGAAAGGAATCCATTAAAATGAATAAGGAAAAAGTTAGAAAGCAGGTAAATTCAAGGACACACATGTTGAAACAAATACCTAGTGAGGCTTAATGCAAATGGACCATTAATGTATTTGATTATATTAAAACCTTTTCCTAATGTGCATAAAAGAAAACTAAAACTTATTAAAATGAAAGAATTCATAAAAGTTGCAGTATAAGAGAGAGTTGGGCGTGATACTCAGTTTGTGTGTCAGCTTGACTAAGCTCCAGCCTGTAGTTATTCAATCAAATACTAATCTAAGTATAGCTGTGAAAGCCTTTTGTAGATGTGACTAAAGTCCAGGAACAGGCGATTTTAAGTAAAGGGATTATTTTAGTTAATCTGGGTAGGCCTGATTCAGTCAGTTGAAAGACTCTAAGAGCAGAACTGAGGCTTCCCCAAAGAGGAAAAAATTCTGCCTGAGGATAAGAGCTTTGACTCATGCCCCAGAATTCCAGCCTACCCTTCCTGAAGGCCTGCCTTAGGGATTTCAGATTTTCATCCCTGCCTCCTAAAATCATGTAAGTCAATTCCTTCCAGTAAATCTCTTAATATATGTCTCCTCCAGGTTATGTTTCTCTGGTTGAACCTTGACTGACACGTGGAGTTTAACGTCTTCATATGTCATATTTGCAATTCCTTTCAGTCAGTACATAGTCATTTAGCAAGCAGTTATTTCAAAGCTATAGGCAAGTAATTGAATTCAGCTAGTCTCTACTCAATATTTGACTGATTAGTCTATTCAGCCAAAATAGTTTTGCCTCCTGGATGAGTCACTGACCATGAGCAAATTTAAACTTCTGATCTTGCCTCCAAACATGTTCCTCTTCTAGTATTCCTAATCTCTGATACGGCACATCTAGGTTCGTCCCAGAAATCTGAGTCATCTCTAACACAAGTTCTCTTTCTCAGTCTTCCATATCAAGTCTACCCCTGCCTATCATAGCAGTTCCAGAAACCCAAATATAAAGGACTTTAGGGGAGGGTGTGAGCACAGTGAGCTGGAAGGTGAATAGCATTTAACATAGAACTGAGAGTTTCCAAATTCAGCACATTAACCCCCTTCTCTCTTTCTGCACTGCACTATCTTAATCCGTGGATAGTAGCTTTCTAAGTGTATCTCCTGCTTCTCTCTCCCTCTGTCACTTGACAAGTATTTTTGAGCACCTACTATGAGACAGACATCTCTAGGTATTACAGTTTAATAAAAGAAAGGAAAAAAAAAATCCTGCCATCATAGAACTTGCAGTCTCCTGGCAGGAAAGAGAGAAACAATAAAAATAATTTAGGTAATTTACATGTTAGAAAGTGAGGAGTGCTATGAAAAAATGAGTCATGTAAGAGGAATAAGAGTGCTGGGAACAGGTAAAAGAAAACTATTTTTAGAAGTGTGGCCAAGGTAGTCTTCAAAGATCAAAAGCTTTGACGTAGAGCAAAGGCTCTGAGTCATGTGTCAACAAAAATTTGTTGTTGTAGGTGTGACTGAGGAAGAGCAAGAGTCCAGGTAGCTGCGAGGGTGTAAATGAAGGTAAGAGAGAAGGAGATCAGAGAGCTCAGGACACTAAGAAGCAGATTGTGCAAACGCTTGAAGGCCACTGAATTGTACTCTGTATGAGAAGGAAGGGCATTAAAGAGTTTTGAACAAAGGTGACATCATCTGACTTACATTTTAAAGGATTCTTATTACTGCTGTGTTGAAAATGAACAGTAGAGGAGTAAGTGTGGATGCAGGAAAGTCAGTTAAGAAGCTACTAAAATAATCTGAGAGACAATGGCTGGATCAAGATGAAAGCAGTGGGAATGAGAAATGGTCAGATTCTAGATATATTTTCAAAGCAGACCCAACAGAATTTTCTAACCGAATGGATCCACTGTCCATATAGTAATCAATGAAATCTTTTTTCTTTAAATTCATTAAGCAACAAATATTTGTTTGCTCCCATTATCTGCCAGGCACTGCTCTAGGATCTGGTCCTCACAGTGAACAATATGATCCCTAAAGTCTGATCATTTCAAGTCTTTATTTTAAATCATTCAGAGTCTTCCCATCTATTTAGAACAAAACTCCAGTTCTTTGAAGATGGGCAATCAGAACTGTTACGATCTTGTCCTTGCTTACTTTTTCTCCAATGTGTCCCTCCTAACCTGTCTCCTCTCTGCAGCCTTACTCTATTTTCTATCCACACTCAACTGTTCGTTTTGCTTCTGAGGTTTGTCCATGTTCCTCTCTCAGGGGAATGTCCTGCTCATGGCCCAGCTTCTTTGCATTTCTACATGGTCTTTAGGATTCACCTTCGCTATCACCTCTTCTGAGAAATGGTCTCTGATCCCTCATGGCTTAATAATATGCCACTTCTGTGTCTTCCCATAACACTCTTCTTTTGAGTTGTTAATGTCCTATTTACATTAGTCTCCTCCACTTGACTCCAAGTTACTTAAGAATATAGGATGGAATATTACCAAATATTATCTTAATGAATAATTGATGAATTCTGAGGACATGCTAGGTCTCTGGTATGAATTTGGAAAATATCCCAGTCCTAAAGATTGAGAGGAATCTAATCACACCATGTTCTCTTCTGTCTCTAGCTACATTGGTCTTCTTTCAATTGTTCTAAAAAACTAAGCTCTTTTTCTCCTGAGGGTCTTCACAGATGTTGCTCCTTCTACTTAGAGCACTCTTGTCTTTAGTCTTCATCTGAAAACTTCCTCATGCTTCAGATAATATCTTTGGTCTCACTTCCTCAGAGGGGTCTTCCCAGACCCTCCTATCTGAATTAGAGTACCCTGCTTAACTCTCTTTGAAAGACTTTTGGTTATCCTTTAAGCTAGTTAGCAAAACTCATATTAACACTGTTATGCCCATGATTGTTGCTTAAATATCTCTCTTCCATTAGTCAATAACATCTATTAGGTCAGTGTCAGATATGTTTTCTTTTTCCTTCTTTGTGTTTATTTTTAACCTTTTTATTGAAGGATACTGTTTAGAAGGAAAACTGTTCCTGGTGATTTGAGGTTCTTGATGTCTCGCTGCAGAAAGAATTCAGTGAGAGACAAAGTTATAGGTAAGAAGTGGATTTATTTAGAGAGAAACACACTCCACAGACAGAGTGTGGGCCACCTCAGAAGGCTAGAGAGCCTCGAAATACGGGGTGGTTAGTTTTTATGGGCTGGGTAATTTCATAGGCTAATGAGTGGGAGGATTATTCCAATTATTTCAGGGAAGGGGTAGAGATTTCCAAGAACTGGGCCACTGCCCACTTTTTGGCCTTTTATGGTTAGCCTCAAAACTGTCATGGCACTGGTGGGTGTGTCATTTAGCATATGCTAGTGTACTACAATGAGCGTATAATGAGGCTCAATGTCCACTGGAAGTTGAATATTACACCATTTGGACCTAGTTGGTTCTAACCAGTTTTTCTCATGTCCTATAGCCATGTCATTCTTTTAAACTTTGTGCCCTGCCCCCTTCCCTCCTGTTTCAAAACTACATATATCACAAGTGAGGAGCTGGATGCA
Organism: Physeter macrocephalus; assembly: GCF_002837175.3. Lineage (NCBI taxonomy): Eukaryota > Metazoa > Chordata > Mammalia > Artiodactyla > Physeteridae > Physeter > Physeter macrocephalus. The sequence goes on from NC_041219.1 coordinate 21,659,554, forward strand.
TTCTCACAAACAAAACACCTGTATAAAAAACTCCAAGATGACGGAACAGCTTATTACTAATATTCAGGAAATTCCATTCATTCTCTATTCCTGTCCTCACCCTCCCTCCCTGCAAGGTCTAACTAGTATTCTGAGTCTAATAGCATAGGTCACCTTTGCCTTTTTTTGTATTTTATATATGGAAAATATCCTGTGCTCTACTGCTGCTCCATTTTTTTCAGCATTATGTTTATGAGATCCATCCATACTGCTGCATGCAATTGTAAGTTTTTTATTTTCATCACTGTATGATATTCCATTATACAAATATACCATGATTTATTTGTGCATCCTAGCAATGATACATATTTAGGTTATTTCAAGCTTTTGGTTATTATTAATGTTGTTGCTATCAACTTTCTTGCACATGTCTTTTGGTGAAGATAAATATGGATTTCTTTTGAGCATACACCTAGAATTGAAAATGCTAGGGCAAAAAGCACATATGGTCCGCTATAGTCAATACTACTAAACAGGTTTTAAAAAGTGATTGTTGGAATTTGCACTCTCACTGAAGAGTTTCAGTTGCTCCAAATACTTAAGATTTCCTTGCAAACAGTGGAGATTTTCAGTCATTTTCATTGTACCTATTTTGGTGGGTATGCAGTAGTTGCCTTAATTTGAATTTCCTGATAATTAACATGTTTAAAGACCTTTTCATATGTTTATAGTCATTTATATACTCTTTTAAATAAATACTGATTCGCATGTTTTACATATTTTTATCTGGGTTATATGTCCTTTTATAATTGATTGTAGAAATTCTTGTCATCTATACATATTGTGACTATTTTCTTCAGCCTTGTGGGATTCCTTTGCACTCTGTTAATGGAGTTTTTTTGCTGTCCACTTGTTCTCAATCTTAATATAGTTCAATATGTCTTTCTATATATCTATAGTGAGTGTTTATGAGTGTGTATGTCTTCTCTAAGAAATCTTTGTCTACTCTGAGGTCACAAAGATGTCCTTCTACCTTTTTTGGAAAAAGCTTTATTCATTTGTCTTCAATATGTAGACCGAAATCCATTTGGAATTGATTTTCATGTATTTTTTAAGATAGTCATTGCCTTTTTAAATCACAGGTATATTCTCAGCACCCAGCAGTAGAACTGAATAAATAGTTCTTGAATGTCTGACAAAATAAATGAATGAGTGAAAACATAGATTTGGGTAAGCTCTAAAAAAGTAAGGTATGTAGGCTAATGTGTACAAAGCAGATATTTTAGGTTAGATGTTCAAAATTCCATTTCCAACTTCATTATCCTTTCTCTGATATAAATGTTAAATCTTGACATCTCAGCTTCCATTGCAGCCAGAGATAGCCATGTGGCCCTTTTCAGGCCAATAAGATATAAGCAGAGGTCACTATTGATGTTAATTTCTTTTTCTCCTGCTGATGGCCTATAATAGGCTCATAGTATGATGCCTGAAGGTAGACTAGCTATACTGTGGCCCTGAGGTTAAGAATGAGCACAAAAAGCAAACAACATTTTTAAGAAAAATACTTTTAAGAAAAAACTTATAACAAGAGCCTTGGTCCCCAATAGTATTATTGAATATCTAGACCAGTCATATTCCTGAACTTTGTAGTATGCATCACAAATGGCCTCCACTTGTGTTGTTTGGTGATACATATGTGGCTTTCATTTTCTTTTATTTGCAACCAAATGCATTCCTAAATGGAGAAATCTAAAGGATCAGTCTACATTTCCTGTTTGAGAATGCCATATGTTTTAAAGGATAACTTTCTCACACACCATAAATGAAAATCTAAGAAATGTCCTTCCTTTCAGCTTGTACTGTGCTCACGTAAGTCAGAAAGTACTAGCCTGAACCCCTGAATACTGGCTCTGCAGTCTACTAGGTATTTCTCTCTCCTGAGAAATTTACTTAATAACAATTACAGGTCTTTAGTTTGCTCTCTATTAAAAAATAAAATAGGAATAAAAAATCTTATTTGGGGAGTTATTTTGGAGAAAGGCTTATAGCAATGTGTGAAAGGTACCTGACACAAGGTAGGTATTAAATATATTTTATGTATATCCCTTCACTTTTAATTATAATACATTTATAGAACATACCTGAGAAAAGCATCAAGTAAACAATAAACCAGCAAACTAAAAACAATTTTTTTTCAATAAAGATATGCACTAGAAATGCCATTGTCCAAATGGAACTCTCTTGGAAGCCATACTTGGCACACACATGTCACATGTGAAGTTCAGTTAAAACATCATTTACCTTGTAGAAAAAAGGGCAGGGATATTTTCTAACATTTACAATATTAAGTGTTACTTGTAATCACAAATTTGAATTATAATTCTGTAGTGGCAATTTAATAAATTATCATGGCCTAAGGAACTTTTTGATGCTTCCAAAATATGCAAATTATTATCAGACATTTCCATGAGTGCCAGGAAAACAATGCTAATTATCTGATATGAAGACAATTTATTTGCCCAAATATTTAGAATTTTATGACAAATTTTTTTAGAATACTTTTATATTGTTTCTCAAGAGGGTAACAAGCATAATTTTGAAATTTATAATCTCATATCTGTAATTTGTGCATGTGCTGATGCATTAATAAAAGCAAATTTATCTTCCTTTAGAATAGCAAATTAAACCATATCTTAAACTGGTTTCATCCTAATAGGATATTACATTGATTCAAATATTTGATATGTTTTGCAGGCGAGACAGACAAATAACAAGGAAAAATAAGAGTGATTTTTTTTTAAAAGACTGAAATGCACTTGAAATTGATAAAGCACCAATTTTAGATGTCATACACAGCATTAAGAAAATTAAGGGAAAAGAGCAAAGAAATCAGTAAACCATTAACCGACCTGTTAAAAATTGCTTACCCTTAGAAAGGTTCCTAAGGAGAGAAAAATAACAGGTCTTTTTTCCTGTATGTTGTTGTTGTTTAGAAATAAATCAAGAAATTATATCCTGATCAATTGAAGACGTGCATTTCAGAAAATCATTGAGCTGTACGTGAGCAAATACTGGCAAAGCTTATTACTACACAATCCAGTTACTTCAACACTGAGAACAGAAAGTCATGCCAAATTTTAGTAGCTCTTAGAAAATATTACAGCAATCATACTCCAGGGATTTCAGAAGCTGTTAAAAACTGTTATTAATTTCTACATAAAATTCTGTCACAAACTTTGAAAACTGAAAATAAAATATAACCAAAACCTCAGAATAGTCTAGCAAATGGCACAATAAATTTATTTAATTCTGTTTCAAAAAAGCAATCTGGGATATCTATAGGGAAAAAAAAAGGAAATGATAATAATACCTTATATTTAGTACTCACTACTGTTAAGGCATATTCACATTTGTCATCTCATTTGAGTCATTCAATAACTTTGTGATGTATAGCTTTTTTTTTTTTAACATCTTTATTGGAGTATAACTGTTTTACAATAGTGTGTTAGTTAAAATACCTAGGAATAAACTTACCTAAGGACGTAAAAGACCTCTACTCAGAAAACTATAAGATACTGATGAAAGAAATCAAGTATGACACAAACAGATGGAGAGATATACCATGTTCTTAGATTGGAAGAATCAATATTTCTATCAAATCCTAATAAAAAAATTTACTAACTCCACCAGTTGCCCTCTAAAAAATTCTTCTTGAAGTTGAGGTACCATGTGAGTACTAAGGAAAATGATACTGTTTACTTTATGTTACAAGGAAAATTGCAGAAAGATTACTTTTTAAAGAATGCATTTCTGTGCTAAATGGTTGCAAACACAGAAATTAACAAACTCCCATTTATCAGTTACTTTGAATTTATTTCTTGTTCTCCTTCCTTGGAATTAATTCTTCCCAGCCCACTTTGTCACTGGCAATCTTCTTGGTGTCTTCCTGTCTTTAACTTTTCAGCTTTCCCAGCTTCTATCTCAGAGGTCTGCTTAATACCAAGCAAAGGTCACCAGTTTCAAATATCTGCTTAAACATATAAATAAAACTTTCATTGAAAATTAAGGAATTATCTTAGCTTGCAGACTCTCTGAGGATCCTGTCTGGTTTAATTTTGTATTTCTAAATTATAGGATAGTTTCTAGAAAATAGTAATTGCTCAACAAATGTATGTTTAATTAAAAAGAAAAAATGATTTTCCAGAGCTTCACTGCTGTTACATTAAATTAATTAACATTAATTAATAAACATTAATTATAATTGTGCTAAGAGAGTTTCAGTGCTTTAAGATGATAACAGACTACCCTGACTGAGTATGCTTCCTCCTTGCCAGATATTGTATATATTTATGAATGAACTAATTGCTCACTCTTGAGCTTAGTTCCTTTCATTAGTCTATTTTATATCTGCAAAGATTAAGGAATAGACCAAGTAAGTAAACTGTCCAATGTCCCAGTGCCATTCCTGGGGTTACAATATGAACACAATCTGACTACAATGCACACTTTCTTCACCACTCTGCTATAAAGTAAAACTGAACATCCATCTTAGCCAAGATTAGT
>NC_041219.1:21664595-21666799 GCF_002837175.3 Physeter macrocephalus
AGAACAGTTGTCATTGGTGCTGAGCTTGGGAAACCACACTTCATATAAAGGAGAACATGAAGAATTCTTCGGTTCTTTCACTTTTCCCCTCTTTACTGTGAAAAGAACTAGCTACTTACATGTTTCAATAAAACAAGTCTAAATAAATGATGAGGACAGTCACTAGGACTGTGGGTAGTGAATCAATTTTAATATGGAGTAAAAGAAGACTTCACTTTGGCTCTCTGAACTCAGACCAGTTATTCATTAAGAATCTCACTATATCTTCAACAAATTCCAAAATATATGTCTTGGTCTCTTGACTCTCCATATCAGAAATAAGACATTAAACCATCTTGCCCTTCAAACAACTTGACATCATAATTGGTTATCAAAGACTGCTCAATGGAGGCTAAAAAATACACTACTAAATAACTAAGAGAGCACTTAAGAAATCAAAGAGGAAATCAAAAAATACCTAGAAAAATGACAATGAAATCACAAGGACCCAAAACCTATGGGATGCAGCAACAACAGTTCTAAATGAAAGTTTATAGCAATAGAATCCTACCTCAAGAAAGAAGAAACATCTCAAATAAACAACCTAAACTTACACCTAAAGCAATTAGAGAAAGAAGAACAAAAAAACCCCAAAGGGAGCAGAAGGAAAGAAATCATAAAGATCAGATCAGAAATAAATGAAAAAGAAATGAAGGACACAATAGCAAAGATCAATAAAACTAAAAGCTGGAACTTTGAGAAGATAAACAAAATTGATAAACCATTAGCCAGACTCATCAAGAAAAAAGGGGAAGACTCAAATCAACAGAATTAGAAATGAAAAGGAGAAGTAAAAACTGACACTGCAGAAATACCAAAGGATCATGAGAGATGACTAGAAGCAACTATATGCCAATAAAATGGATAACCTGAAAGAAATGGACAAATTCTTAGAAAAGCACAACCTTCGTAGACTGAACGAGGAAGAAATACAAAATATGAACAGACGAATAACAAGCAATGAAACTGAAACTGTGATTAAAAAATTTTCCTACAAACAAAAGCCCAGGACCACATGTCTTCACAGGCGAATTCTATCAAACATTTAGAGAAAAGCTAACAGCTATCATTCTCAAACTCTTCCAAAACATAGCAGAGGGAGGAACACTCCCAAACTCATTCTATGAGGCCACCATCACCCTGATACCAAAACCAGACAAAGATGTCACAAAGAAAGAAAACTACAGGCCAATATCACTGATGAACACAGATGCAGAAATCCTCAACAAAATACTAGCAAACAGAATCCCACAGCACAGTAAAGGATCAAACACCATGATCAAGTAGGGTTTATCCCAGGAATGCAAGGATTCTTCAGTATACGCAAATCAATGAATGTGATAAACCATATTAACAAATTCAAGGAGAAAAACCATATGATTGGGGCTTCGGTCGGAAGCCTGGAGAGGACTGGGGTTGGCTTTGTGAACACAGCCTGAAGGGGTTAGTGCACCACGGCTAGCCAGGAGGGAGTCTGGGAAAAGTCTGGAGCTGCCGAAGAGGCAAGAGACCTTTTCTTCCCTCTTTGCTTCCGGTGGCGCGAGGAGAGGGGATTAAGCGCACAGCTTAAAGGAGCTCCAGAAACGGGCGCCAGCCGTGGCTATTAACGCGGACACCAGAGACGGGCATGAGACGCTAAGGCTGCTGCTGCCACCACCAAGAAGCCTGTGTGCTAGCACAGGTCACTATCCACACCTCCCGTCCCGGGAGCCTGTGCAGCCCGCCACTGCCAGGGTCCTGGGATCCAGGGACAACTTCCCCGGGAGAACGCACGTTCCGCCTCAGGCTGGTGCAACGTTACGCCGGCCTCTGCCACCGCAGGCTTGGCCTGCATCCGTACCCCTCCCTCCCCCCGGCCTGAGCCAGAGCCCCTGAATCAGCTGCTCCTTTAACCCCGTCCTGTCTGAGCGAAGAGCCGATGCCCTCGGGCGACCTACGCACAGAGGCGGGGCCGAGTCCAAAGCTGAACCCCAGGAGCTGTGCGAACAAAGAGGAGAGGGTCCTAGGGTTCTGACCGACCCATTTTTTTCTTTGTTTTGTTTTTGTTTTCTTTGTTTTTTTACTTTAAAAATTTTTTCTTCTTAATAATTATTTTTTATTTAAATAACTTTATTTTATCCTACTTTATTTTAACTTCTTTCTTTCTTTCTTCCCTCCTTCCTTCC
>NC_041219.1:21667632-21672909 GCF_002837175.3 Physeter macrocephalus
TTCCCTGGTGGCGCAGTGGTTGAGAATCTGCCTGCCGATGCAGGGGACACGGGTTTGTGCCCCAGTCCGGGCAGATCCCACATGCCACAAAGCGGCTGGGCCCGTGAGCCATGGCTGCTGGGCCTGCACGTCCAGAGCCTGTACTCCGCAACGGGAGAGGCCACAACAGTGAGAGGCCCGTGTACCACAAAAAAATAAATAAATAAATAAAATAAAAAAATTAAAAATCCAAGAATTAAGCTTGTAGTGTTTGCCTGGTAGCTTCAGGCTATGCATGCTGACCTAAAGATTGTAGATTAATTGGTCTTGTGCAGGAGATAGAGGACAAAGCCAAATAACTCAAGTGAAAGGGGAAAACAATTGAAAACCGTGTGTAAATCAGAACTCCTGGAAGTCATTACCCTCAGTGGGTGAATTAGAAAAATATATCCCCGCCTGTAGAGGGAGATGATGGAGATACCTCAGCTGTCAAACGGAGAAGTGACCTCGAAGATAAAATAGTGGAAATAACTACTGCAGAGTAGAATAAAGAGAAAAGAATGAAAAGGACTGAGGACAGCCTCAGAGACCTCTGGCTTATTTTGGCTATCCATGGAGAGAAACAGTGAGAAAAGAAAGGGAAAGAAAGAGGAAAGAAATGTCTCCTCTAAGAATATCTAGTAGAAACATGCCAAGACACATATTAATCAAAATCAAAAATTAAATACAAAGAAAACATATTAAAAGCAGCAAGGGAAAAACAACAAATAACACACAATGGAATCCCCATAAGGTTAACAGCTGATCTTTCAGCAGAAACTCTGCAAGCCAGAAGGGAGTGGCAGGACATATTTAAAGTGATGAAGGAGAAAAACCTTCAACCAAGATTACTCTACCCAGCCAGGATGTCATTCAGGTTTGATGGAGAAATTAAAACCTTTACAGACAATCAAAGCTGAGAGGGTTCACCACCACCAAACCAGCTTTACAACAAATGCTAAAGGAACTTCTCTAGGCAAGAAACACAAGAGAAGGAAAAGACCTACAAGAACAAACTTAAAAAGGGAAAGAAAGAGGAAAGAAATGTCTCCTCTAAGAATATCTAACCACAAACTATACTCCCAGCATGGGCCCAAGGAATCCACACACAAAATTTAGTTTTAAATAGTTTTAGTTTGAAAGTATATGATGGCACTTTAGCAGAAATAAGGAATATTCCCTTTGGAGAAAAAAGTATATTAAACCCAGAATTCAAATTATTCCTATATATACAGTTTGAAGGAACATAAAATTACAATGACAAACTACAAACATTTTTAGGTTAACAAATGATACAGAATAATAACAAATAGGTTCCTTTGCTGTGCAAAAGCTTTTAAGTTTCATTAGGTCCCATTTGTTTATTTTTGTTTCTATTTCCAGTACTGTAGGAGGTGGGTCAAAAAAGATTTTGCTGTGATTTACGTCAAAGAGTGTTCTTCCTATGTTTTCCTCTAAGAGTTTTATAGTGTCTGGTCTGATTACTGTAGCTATGTAGTATGGTCTGAAGTCAGGGACTCTGATTCCTCAAGCTCCGTTTTTTTCCCTCAAGATTGCTTTGGCTATTCGGAGTCTTTTGTGTCTCCATAGAAATTTTAAGATTATTTGTTCTAGTTCTGTAAAAAATGCCATTGGTAAATGGATAGGGATTCCATTGAATCTGTAGATTACTTTGGGCACCATCGTCATTTTCATATTATTGATTCTTCCAATCTAAGAACATGGTATATCTCTCCATCTGTTTGTATCACCTTTGATTTCTTTCATCAGTGTCTTATAGTTTTCTGAGTACAGGTCTTTTACTTCCTTAGGTAGGTTTATTCCTAGGTATTTTATTCTTTTTGTTGCAATGGTGAATGGGATTGTTTCTTTCTCTTTCTGATCTTTCATTGTTAGTGTACAGGAATGCAAGAGATTTCTGTGCATTAATTTTGTATCCTGTAACTTTACCAAATACATTGATTAGCTCTAGTAGTTTTCTGGTGGCATCTTTAAGATTATCTATGTATAGTATCATTTCATCCTAATGAAACTTAAAAGCTTTTGCACAGCAAAGGAAACTATAAAAAAGACAAACAGACAACATTAAGAATCGGAAAAAATATCTTCAAATGAATCAATGGACAAAGGAGTAATCTCCAAAATATATAAACAGCTCTTTTAAGAAAATTGAAATCGTATCAAGTATCTTTTGCTACCACAGTGCTATGAGACTAGATATCAATTACAGGAAAAGACTGTAAAAAATACAAACACATGGAGGCTAAACAATACACTACTTAATAACGAAGTGATCACTGAAGAAATCAAAGAGGAAATCAAAAAATACTTAGAAACAAATGACAATGGAGACACGACGACCCAAAACCTATGGGATGCAGCAAAAGCAGTTCTAAGAGGGAAGTTTATAGCAATACAATCCTACCTTAAGAAACAGGAAACATCTCGTATAAACAACCTAACTTTGCACCTAAAGCAACTAGAGAAAGAAGAACAAAAAAACCCCAAATTTAGCAGAAGGAAAGAAATCATAAAGATCAGATCAGAAATAAATGAAAAAGAAATGAAGGAAACGATAGGAAAGATCAATAAAAGTAAAAGCTGGTTCTTGAAGAAGATAAAGATAATTTGATAAACCATTAGCTAGACTCATCAAGAAAAAAAGGGAAAAGCCTCAAATCAATAGAATTAGAAATAAAAAAGGAGAAGTAACAATGGACACTGCAGAAATACAAAACATTATTAGAGATTACTTCAAGCAACTGTATGTCAATAAAGTGGACAACCTGGAAGAAATGGACAAATTTTTAGAAATGCACAACCTGCCGAGACTGACATGCACCTCAATGTGCATTGTAGCACTATTTACAATAGGCAGGTCATGGAAGCAACGTAAATGCCCAACGATTGATGAATGAATAAAGAAGATGCGGCACATATATACAATGGAATATTACTCAGAGCCCAAGACCAGATGGCTTCACAGGCGAATTGTATAAACATTTAGAGAAGACCTATTCTTCTCAAACTCTTCCAAAAGACAGCAGAGGGAGGAACACTCCCAAACTATACTCACAAATCAAACAATGTGATATATACTATATTAACAAAATTGAAGAATAAAATCATATGATCATATCAATAGATGCAGGAAAAGCTTTTGACAAAATTCCACATCAATTTATGACAAAATCCGCCAGAAAGTAGACATAGAGGGAACTTACCTCAACATAATAAAGGCCATATATGACAAACCCACAGTCAATATCATTCTCAATAGTGGACAACTGAACCCATTTCGACTAAGATCACGAAAACAACAAGGTGCCCCACTCTCACCACTATTATTCAATATAGTTTTGGAAGTTTTAGCCACTGCAAACAGAGAAAATAAATAAATAAAAGGAATCCAAATTGGAAAAGAATAAGTAAAACTGTCACTGTTGCAGATGACATGATACTATATAGAGAGAATCCTAAAGATGCTACCAGAATATATGTGTAATCAAGGAAAATGGTATAGATTAACCGGTTTGCAAGGCAAAAATAGAGACACAGATGTAGAGAACAAACATATGGACACTAAGGGGGGAAAGTGGGGGGGGTGAATTGGGAGATTGGGATCGACATATGTAAACTAATAAGTATAAAATAGATAACGGGGGACCTTCAAGGTTGCAGAGGAGTAAGGAATAGGCATCACCTTCCTGCCCACAAATACATCAAAAATACATCAACATGTGGAACAACTCGTACATAACACCTACTGAACGCTGGCAGAAGACCCCAGACTTCCCAAAAGGCAAGAAGAAGAAAGATAGAAAATTGATACACAGAAATCTCTGGCATTCTTATACACCAATGATGAAAAATCTGAAAGAGAAATTAAGGAAACACTCCCACTTACTATTGCAACAAAAATAATAAAATACCTAGGAATAAACCTACGTAAGAAGACAAAAGACCAGTATGCAGAAAACTATAATACACTGATGCAAAAAATTAAAGATGATACAAACAGATGGAGAGATATATCATGTTATTGGATTGAGTTTTCACACACTCGGAAGCCCCTTCAATGATGGACACACGGGTTGGGCAGGGGGAAGCTTTGGAGCCACAGAGGAGAGCACAGCAACAGGGGTGCAGAGATGATACAAACAGATGGAGAGATATATCATGTTATTGGATTGGAAGAATCAACATTGTGAAAATGACTATACTACCTAAACAATCTACAGATTCAATGCAAAACCTATCAAACTACCACTGGTATTTTTCACAGAAGTAGAAGAAAAAATTTCATAATTTGTATGGAAACACAAAAGACCCTGAAGCACCAAAGCAATCTTGAGAAAGAAAAACAGAGCTGGAGGAATCAGGCTCTCGGACTTCAGACTATACTACAAAGCTACAGTAATCAAGACAGTATGGTACTGGCACAAAAACAGAAATATAGATCAATGGAACAGGATAGAAAGACCAGAGATAAACCCACGTACATATGGTCACCTTATTTTTGACTACGTAGGCAAGAATATACAATGGAGAAAAGACAGTCCCTTCAATAAGTGGTGCTTGGAAAACTGGACAGCTACATGTAAAAGAATGAAATTAGAACACTCCCTAACACCATACACAAAAATAAACTCAAAATGGATTAAAGACCTAAATGGAAGGCCAGACACTATAAAATTCTTAGAGGAAAACATAGTCAGAACACTCTATGTCATGAATCACAGCAAGATCCTTTTTGACCTACCTCCTAGAGAAATGGAAATATACACAAAAATAAACAAATGGGACCTAATGAAACTCAAAAGCTTTCACACAGCAAAGGAAAACATAAAGAAGATGAAAAGACAACCCTCAGAATGGGAAAAAATATTTGCAAATGAAGCAACTGACAAAGGACTAATCTCCAAAATTTAGAAGCAGTTCATGCAGCTCAATATCAAGAAAACAAACAACCCAATCCAAAAATGGGCAGAAGGCCTAAATAGACCTTTCTCCAAAGAAGATATATAGATTGCCAACAAACACATGCAAGGATGCTCAAAATCACTAATCATTAGAGAAATGCAAATCAAAACTACAATGAGGTATCACCTCACACCAGTCAGAATGGCCATCATCAAACAATCTAGAAACAATAAATGCTGGAGAGGGTGTGGAGAAAAGGGAACACTCTTGCACTGTTGGTGGGAATGTAAATTGATACAGCCACTATGGAGAACAGTATGGAGGTTCCTTAAAAAA
>NC_041219.1:21677103-21680134 GCF_002837175.3 Physeter macrocephalus
GTGAATTGGGAGATTGGGATCGACATATGTAAACTAATAAGTATAAAATAGATAACGGGGGACCTTCAAGGTTGCAGAGGAGTAAGGAATAGGCATCACCTTCCTGCCCACAAATACATCAAAAATACATCAACATGTGGAACAACTCGTACATAACACCTACTGAACGCTGGCAGAAGACCCCAGACTTCCCAAAAGGCAAGAAAATCCCCAAGTACCTGGGTAGGGCAAAAGAAAAAAGAAAAAACAGAGACAAAAGAATAGAGACAGGACCTGCACCTCTGGGAGGGAGCTGTGAAGGAGGAAAAGTTTTCACACACTCGGAAGCCCCTTCAATGATGGACACACGGGTTGGGCAGGGGGAAGCTTTGGAGCCACAGAGGAGAGCACAGCAACAGGGGTGCAGAGGGCAAAGCGGAGAGATTCCCACACAGAAGTTCAGTGCCAACCAGCACTCACCAGCCTGAGAGGCTGGTCTGCTCACCCACCAGGGTAGGTGGGGGGCTAGGAGCTGAGGCTCAGGCTTTGGAGGTGAGATCTCAGGGAGAGGACTGGGGTTGGCTGTGCGAACCCAGCCTGAAGGAGGCTAGTGTGCAATAGATAGCTGGGAGGGAGTCTGCGAAAAAGTCTGTACCTGCCTAAGTGTCAACAGACCATTGTTTTGGGGTGCAAGAGGAGAGGGGATTCCTTCCCTGTCTGCCCACAGAAGGCAGAGACGTACATATGGTCACCTTATTTTTGACTACGTAGGCAAGAATATACAATGGAGAAAAGACAGTCCCTTCAATAAGTGGTGCTTGGAAAACTGGACAGCTACATGTAAAAGAATGAAATTAGAACACTCCCTAACACCATACACAAAAATAAACTCAAAATGGATTAAAGACCTAAATGGAAGGCCAGACACTATAAAATTCTTAGAGGAAAACATAGTCAGAACACTCTATGTCATGAATCACAGCAAGATCCTTTTTGACCTACCTCCTAGAGAAATGGAAATATACACAAAAATAAACAAATGGGACCTAATGAAACTCAAAAGCTTTCACACAGCAAAGGAAAACATAAAGAAGATGAAAAGACAACCCTCAGAATGGGAAAAAATATTTGCAAATGAAGCAACTGACAAAGGACTAATCTCCAAAATTTAGAAGCAGTTCATGCAGCTCAATATCAAGAAAACAAACAACCCAACCAAAAAAAAAAAGAATGGTTCTGAAGAACCTAGGGTCAGGACAGGAATAAAGACGCAGGTGTAGAGAATGGATTTGAGGACACAGGTAGGGGAATGGATAAGCTGGGACGAAATGAGAGAGTGGCATAGACATATATACACTACCAAATGTAAAACAGATAGCTAGTAGGAAGCAGCCGCATAGCACAGGGAGATCAGCTTGGTGCTTTGTTACCACATAGAGGTGTGGGATAGGGATGATGGGAGAGAGATGCAAGAGGGAGGAGATATGGGGATGTTTGTATATGTGTAGCTTATTCACTTTGTTATAAAGCAGAAACGAACATACCATTGTAAAGCAATTATACTCCAATAAAGATATAATTTTTTAAAATAAATAAATAACTTTGTGAAATAAATAGGGGATTACCATGCCTCGCTTTACAAATGAAAAGACCTACTATATATCCAGGGAATTATGATTTTGAACTAGAATTCATTTCTCCTCACTATCTGTACAAAATCACCAGTGCTTTCTTAAATTATGGAAATAAATTATGATAGACTAGTCAGTTTTAAAAATCGATCTGTTTAGTGTATTTCAGGTACGGAGAAAATTTCAGAGATAATAGATGCAGACAAAGAAAACAATTCGTGGCCTGAAGCTATAATGATTGCTGTAACCTGCTCTTTGCCAATGCACTGTATACTTCTGAATTTTACAGTTGTGTCACCAAATTCTAATCAATTTGTAAATAAAATGTACATATATTCTAACATTTGTACTGCTGTAACTAGTCAATGGAAGGTTAAGATAGGTAACTACTGTAAAACATGGAGCATAATACAATATCTAGAAAAATCTGAATATGAGATCAGCATACACAATAATCCCATATGTATATGTCTTGGGACATATAAGAACTTTTCTTCCTGAAGATGTAAGAGAACATGAACAAGAAAATAAACAGTTCTCTTCAAGGAGGATCACTGTACTAAGGAGTGAGCATGTGAAAACAACTGCAGGTATGAATGAGATGTGCAGAAATAAATAACATTTGTAATATTATATAAATTATTTAAAATCCAAATCTATCTAGCCTTTTCACTTTCCCAACACTCTTCCCCAGCTTCTCTGGCTAATGATAAAAGAAATATCAGTTATATGGTGTCTTCCAATCCTAGGTTCTCATGCATAAAAATCCAATACACTTCTGTATGCCACTGCATCCCATTTGTGTTTAGGAATCCTCAACAAGTCTGTAAATCTCATTGCAAAGGAAACAGGATTGTTAGGTAAACCTTTTGGCCCCTGAGATGCTTCCAGGGATAGAGGTGCAATCTCCTGAGGAAGATAACTACATTGGTTTTCGGCTTAGTTTGGGGACACACTGCTCTCACTAGTTGCCTGAGGAACACTGACTTATTTACCTTTTCCTTCAAGAACAGTGAGCAGAGACTTTAAGAAGGTATAACTTTCAAAAAGTCAGAGGGAGAAGAAAGGCAGCCTTCAATCTGTTTCTGATTTTGAACAGAAAACTCTCTGAGAATAGAAACACAAATGTCCCAGTCATATCCTTAGATTGGTAGATGAAAGATAAGAGACAATAAAAATCCAAGAATTGGGGCTTCCCTGGTGGCGCAGTGGTTGAGAATCTGCCTGCCGATGCAGGGGACACGGGTTTGTGCCCCAGTCCGGGCAGATCCCACATGCCACAAAGCGGCTGGGCCCGTGAGCCATGGCTGCTGGGCCTGCACGTCCAGAGCCTGTACTCTGCAACGGGAGAGGCCACAACAGTGAGAGGCCCGTGTACCACAAAAAAATAAATAAATAAATAAAATAAAAAAATAAAAAAT
>NC_041219.1:21682963-21683787 GCF_002837175.3 Physeter macrocephalus
ATTCCTCCCCTGCCTGCCCACAGAAGGCAGAGCACCGCCTAAACGAGCTTCAGAGATGGGCGCGAGCTGCGGCTATCAGCTCAGAACCCAAAGACGGGCATGAAACGCTACTGCTGCTGCTGTAGCCACTGAAAATCCTGTGTGCAAGCACAGGTCACCATCCACAGCCCCCTGCCCTGGGAGCCTGTGCAGCACACCACTGCCAGGGTCCTGTGATCCAGAGACAACTTTCCTGGGAGAACACATGGCATGCTTCAGGCTGTTGCAATGTCACTCCGGCCTCTGCTGCTGCAGGCTCAACCCACATTCCAATTATAACTACCATATACCTCCCTCCCCCAAGCCTGAATGAGCAAGAGCCCCCTAATCATCCTCTGCTTTAACCGCCTCCTGCCTGGGTGGGGAACAGATGCCCATGGGTGACCTACACGGAGAGGTACGGCTAAAACCAAAGCTGAATCCCAGGAGCTGCAAAAACAAATAATAGAAAGGAAAATATCTCTGTGCAGCCTCAGGAGCAGAGGATTAAATCCCCACAATCAACTTGAGTACCCTGCATCTGTGGAATACCTGAATAGACAACAGATATATAGATTGCCAACAAACACATGCAAGGATGCTCAAAATCACTAATCATTAGAGAAATGCAAATCAAAACTACAATGAGGTATCACCTCACACCAGTCAGAATGGCCATCATCAAACAATCTAGAAACAATAAATGCTGGAGAGGGTGTGGAGAAAAGGGAACACTCTTGCACTGTTGGTGGGAATGTAAATTGATACAGCCACTATGGAGAACAGTATGGAGGTTCCTTAAAAAA
>NC_041219.1:21683890-21685628 GCF_002837175.3 Physeter macrocephalus
TAAGCTGGGACGAAATGAGAGAGTGGCATAGACATATATACACTACCAAATGTAAAACAGATAGCTAGTAGGAAGCAGCCGCATAGCACAGGGAGATCAGCTTGGTGCTTTGTTACCACATAGAGGTGTGGGATAGGGATGATGGGAGAGAGATGCAAGAGGGAGGAGATATGGGGATGTTTGTATATGTGTAGCTTATTCACTTTGTTATAAAGGAGAAATGAACACACCATTATAAAGCAATTATACTCCAATAAAGATATAATTTTTTAAAATAAATAAATAACTTTGTGAAATAAATAGGGGATTACCATGCCTCGCTTTACAAATGAAAAGACCTACTATATATCCAGGGAATTATGATTTTGAACTAGAATTCATTTCTCCTCACTATCTGTACAAAATCACCAGTGCTTTCTTAAATTATGGAAATAAATTATGATAGACTAGTCAGTTTTAAAAATCGATCTGTTTAGTGTATTTCAGGTACGGAGAAAATTTCAGAGATAATAGATGCAGACAAAGAAAACAATTCGTGGCCTGAAGCTATAATGATTGCTGTAACCTGCTCTTTGCCAATGCACTGTATACTTCTGAATTTTACAGTTGTGTCACCAAATTCTAATCAATTTGTAAATAAAATGTACATATATTCTAACATTTGTACTGCTGTAACTAGTCAATGGAAGGTTAAGATAGGTAACTACTGTAAAACATGGAGCATAATACAATATCTAGAAAAATCTGAATATGAGATCAGCATACACAATAATCCCATATGTATATGTCTTGGGACATATAAGAACTTTTCTTCCTGAAGATGTAAGAGAACATGAACAAGAAAATAAACAGTTCTCTTCAAGGAGGATCACTGTACTAAGGAGTGAGCATGTGAAAACAACTGCAGGTATGAATGAGATGTGCAGAAATAAATAACATTTGTAATATTATATAAATTATTTAAAATCCAAATCTATCTAGCCTTTTCACTTTCCCAACACTCTTCCCCAGCTTCTCTGGCTAATGATAAAAGAAATATCAGTTATATGGTGTCTTCCAATCCTAGGTTCTCATGCATAAAAATCCAATACACTTCTGTATGCCACTGCATCCCATTTGTGTTTAGGAATCCTCAACAAGTCTGTAAATCTCATTGCAAAGGAAACAGGATTGTTAGGTAAACCTTTTGGCCCCTGAGATGCTTCCAGGGATAGAGGTGCAATCTCCTGAGGAAGATAACTACATTGGTTTTCGGCTTAGTTTGGGGACACACTGCTCTCACTAGTTGCCTGAGGAACACTGACTTATTTACCTTTTCCTTCAAGAACAGTGAGCAGAGACTTTAAGAAGGTATAACTTTCAAAAAGTCAGAGGGAGAAGAAAGGCAGCCTTCAATCTGTTTCTGATTTTGAACAGAAAACTCTCTGAGAATAGAAACACAAATGTCCCAGTCATATCCTTAGATTGGTAGATGAAAGATAAGAGACAATAAAAATCCAAGAATTGGGGCTTCCCTGGTGGCGCAGTGGTTGAGAATCTGCCTGCCGATGCAGGGGACACGGGTTTGTGCCCCAGTCCGGGCAGATCCCACATGCCACAAAGCGGCTGGGCCCGTGAGCCATGGCTGCTGGGCCTGCACGTCCAGAGCCTGTACTCTGCAACGGGAGAGGCCACAACAGTGAGAGGCCCGTGTACCACAAAAAAATAAATAAATAAATAAAATAAAAAAATAAAAAAT
>NC_041219.1:21689632-21691370 GCF_002837175.3 Physeter macrocephalus
TAAGCTGGGACGAAATGAGAGAGTGGCATAGACATATATACACTACCAAATGTAAAACAGATAGCTAGTAGGAAGCAGCCGCATAGCACAGGGAGATCAGCTTGGTGCTTTGTTACCACATAGAGGTGTGGGATAGGGATGATGGGAGAGAGATGCAAGAGGGAGGAGATATGGGGATGTTTGTATATGTGTAGCTTATTCACTTTGTTATAAAGGAGAAATGAACACACCATTATAAAGCAATTATACTCCAATAAAGATATAATTTTTTAAAATAAATAAATAACTTTGTGAAATAAATAGGGGATTACCATGCCTCGCTTTACAAATGAAAAGACCTACTATATATCCAGGGAATTATGATTTTGAACTAGAATTCATTTCTCCTCACTATCTGTACAAAATCACCAGTGCTTTCTTAAATTATGGAAATAAATTATGATAGACTAGTCAGTTTTAAAAATCGATCTGTTTAGTGTATTTCAGGTACGGAGAAAATTTCAGAGATAATAGATGCAGACAAAGAAAACAATTCGTGGCCTGAAGCTATAATGATTGCTGTAACCTGCTCTTTGCCAATGCACTGTATACTTCTGAATTTTACAGTTGTGTCACCAAATTCTAATCAATTTGTAAATAAAATGTACATATATTCTAACATTTGTACTGCTGTAACTAGTCAATGGAAGGTTAAGATAGGTAACTACTGTAAAACATGGAGCATAATACAATATCTAGAAAAATCTGAATATGAGATCAGCATACACAATAATCCCATATGTATATGTCTTGGGACATATAAGAACTTTTCTTCCTGAAGATGTAAGAGAACATGAACAAGAAAATAAACAGTTCTCTTCAAGGAGGATCACTGTACTAAGGAGTGAGCATGTGAAAACAACTGCAGGTATGAATGAGATGTGCAGAAATAAATAACATTTGTAATATTATATAAATTATTTAAAATCCAAATCTATCTAGCCTTTTCACTTTCCCAACACTCTTCCCCAGCTTCTCTGGCTAATGATAAAAGAAATATCAGTTATATGGTGTCTTCCAATCCTAGGTTCTCATGCATAAAAATCCAATACACTTCTGTATGCCACTGCATCCCATTTGTGTTTAGGAATCCTCAACAAGTCTGTAAATCTCATTGCAAAGGAAACAGGATTGTTAGGTAAACCTTTTGGCCCCTGAGATGCTTCCAGGGATAGAGGTGCAATCTCCTGAGGAAGATAACTACATTGGTTTTCGGCTTAGTTTGGGGACACACTGCTCTCACTAGTTGCCTGAGGAACACTGACTTATTTACCTTTTCCTTCAAGAACAGTGAGCAGAGACTTTAAGAAGGTATAACTTTCAAAAAGTCAGAGGGAGAAGAAAGGCAGCCTTCAATCTGTTTCTGATTTTGAACAGAAAACTCTCTGAGAATAGAAACACAAATGTCCCAGTCATATCCTTAGATTGGTAGATGAAAGATAAGAGACAATAAAAATCCAAGAATTGGGGCTTCCCTGGTGGCGCAGTGGTTGAGAATCTGCCTGCCGATGCAGGGGACACGGGTTTGTGCCCCAGTCCGGGCAGATCCCACATGCCACAAAGCGGCTGGGCCCGTGAGCCATGGCTGCTGGGCCTGCACGTCCAGAGCCTGTACTCTGCAACGGGAGAGGCCACAACAGTGAGAGGCCCGTGTACCACAAAAAAATAAATAAATAAATAAAATAAAAAAATAAAAAAT
>NC_041219.1:21693006-21696859 GCF_002837175.3 Physeter macrocephalus
GTGAATTGGGAGATTGGGATCGACATATGTAAACTAATAAGTATAAAATAGATAACGGGGGACCTTCAAGGTTGCAGAGGAGTAAGGAATAGGCATCACCTTCCTGCCCACAAATACATCAAAAATACATCAACATGTGGAACAACTCGTACATAACACCTACTGAACGCTGGCAGAAGACCCCAGACTTCCCAAAAGGCAAGAAAATCCCCAAGTACCTGGGTAGGGCAAAAGAAAAAAGAAAAAACAGAGACAAAAGAATAGAGACAGGACCTGCACCTCTGGGAGGGAGCTGTGAAGGAGGAAAAGTTTTCACACACTCGGAAGCCCCTTCAATGATGGACACACGGGTTGGGCAGGGGGAAGCTTTGGAGCCACAGAGGAGAGCACAGCAACAGGGGTGCAGAGGGCAAAGCGGAGAGATTCCCACACAGAAGTTCAGTGCCAACCAGCACTCACCAGCCTGAGAGGCTGGTCTGCTCACCCACCAGGGTAGGTGGGGGGCTAGGAGCTGAGGCTCAGGCTTTGGAGGTGAGATCTCAGGGAGAGGACTGGGGTTGGCTGTGCGAACCCAGCCTGAAGGAGGCTAGTGTGCAATAGATAGCTGGGAGGGAGTCTGCGAAAAAGTCTGTACCTGCCTAAGTGGCAACAGACCATTGTTTTGGGGTGCAAGAGGAGAGGGGATTCCTTCCCTGTCTGCCCACAGAAGGCAGAGCACCGCCTAAACGAGCTTCAGAGATGGGCGCGAGCTGCGGCTATCAGCTCAGAACCCAAAGACGGGCATGAAACGCTACTGCTGCTGCTGTAGCCACTGAAAATCCTGTGTGCAAGCACAGGTCACCATCCACAGCCCCCTGCCCTGGGAGCCTGTGCAGCACACCACTGCCAGGGTCCTGTGATCCAGAGACAACTTTCCTGGGAGAACACATGGCATGCTTCAGGCTGTTGCAACGTCACTCCGGCCTCTGCTGCTGCAGGCTCAACCCACATTCCAATTATAACTACCATATACCTCCCTCCCCCAAGCCTGAATGAGCAAGAGCCCCCTAATCATCCTCTGCTTTAACCGCCTCCTGCCTGGGTGGGGAACAGATGCCCATGGGTGACCTACACGGAGAGGTACGGCTAAAACCAAAGCTGAATCCCAGGAGCTGCAAAAACAAATAATAGAAAGGAAAATATCTCTGTGCAGCCTCAGGAGCAGAGGATTAAATCCCCACAATCAACTTGAGTACCCTGCATCTGTGGAATACCTGAATAGACAACGTATCACCCCAAAATTGAGGCAGTGGACTTTGGGAGCAACTGTACACTTGGGGTTGGCTGTCTGTGTCTGACTTGTTTCTGATTTTATGTTTGTCTAAGTTTAGTTTTTAGCACTTGTTATCATGGGTGGATTTGTTTATTGGTTTGGTTGCTCTCTTCTTTTTATTTATTTATATAATTTTTCTTTTAATAATTTATTTGTAATTAATTAATTATTCTTTCTCTTTTTTTCTCATTTTTCTTCTGAGCTGTCTGGCCTACAGGGTCTTGGTGCTCCAGCTTGCTGTCAGGCCTGAGCCTCTGAGGTGGGATAGCCAAGTTCAGGACATTGGACCACCAGATACCTCGCGGCCCCACATAATATGAATCAGTGAGAGTTCTTCCAGAGGTCGCCATCTCAATGCTCAGACTCAGCTCCACCCAAAAGCCAACAAGCTCCAGTGCTGGAGGCCCCAAACAACTACCAAGACAGGAACACAACCCCACCCACTACCAGAAAGGCTACCTAAAATCATACTAAGTTCACAGACACTCTGAAACTCACCACCAGACATGGTGCGCCCCCAGAAAGACAAGATCCAGCTCTACCCACCAGAACACAGGTACCAGTTCCCTCCACCAGGAATCCTACACGAGCCACTGAACCAACCTCACCCACTGGGGGCAGACACCAAAAAAAATGGGAACTAAGAACCTGCACCCTGTGAAAAGGAGACCCCAAACACACTACGTTAAACAAAATGAGAAGACAGAGAAATAAGCAGCAGATGAAGGAGCAAGGTTAAAAACCTGCCAGACCAAACAAATGAAGAGGAAATAGGCAGTCTACCTGAAAGACAATTCAGAGTAATGATGGTAAACATGAGCCAAATCTTGGAAATGGAATGGAGAAAACAGGAAACATTTAACAAGGACAAAGAAGCACTAAAGAGCAAACAAACAATGATGAACAACACAAAATGAAATTAAATATTCTCTAGAAGGAATCAATACTGGAATAACTAATGGAGAAGAACGGGTAAGTAACCTGGAAGATAAAAGAGTGGAAATGACTACTGCAGAGTAGAATAAAGAAAAAAGAATGAAAAGAATTGACAACAGTCTCAGAGACTTGTGGGACAACATTAAATGCACCAACATTCGAATTAATAGGGGATTACCATGCCTCGCTTTACAAATGAAAAGACCTACTATATATCCAGGGAATTATGATTTTGAACTAGAATTCATTTCTCCTCACTATCTGTACAAAATCACCAGTGCTTTCTTAAATTATGGAAATAAATTATGATAGACTAGTCAGTTTTAAAAATCGATCTGTTTAGTGTATTTCAGGTAAGGAGAAAATTTCAGAGATAATAGATGCAGACAAAGAAAACAATTCGTGGCCTGAAGCTATAATGATTGCTGTAACCTGCTCTTTGCCAATGCACTGTATACTTCTGAATTTTACAGTTGTGTCACCAAATTCTAATCAATTTGTAAATAAAATGTACATATATTCTAACATTTGTACTGCTGTAACTAGTCAATGGAAGGTTAAGATAGGTAACTACTGTAAAACATGGAGCATAATACAATATCTAGAAAAATCTGAATATGAGATCAGCATACACAATAATCCCATATGTATATGTCTTGGGACATATAAGAACTTTTCTTCCTGAAGATGTAAGAGAACATGAACAAGAAAATAAACAGTTCTCTTCAAGGAGGATCACTGTACTAAGGAGTGAGCATGTGAAAACAACTGCAGGTATGAATGAGATGTGCAGAAATAAATAACATTTGTAATATTATATAAATTATTTAAAATCCAAATCTATCTAGCCTTTTCACTTTCCCAACACTCTTCCCCAGCTTCTCTGGCTAATGATAAAAGAAATATCAGTTATATGGTGTCTTCCAATCCTAGGTTCTCATGCATAAAAATCCAATACACTTCTGTATGCCACTGCATCCCATTTGTGTTTAGGAATCCTCAACAAGTCTGTAAATCTCATTGCAAAGGAAACAGGATTGTTAGGTAAACCTTTTGGCCCCTGAGATGCTTCCAGGGATAGAGGTGCAATCTCCTGAGGAAGATAACTACATTGGTTTTCGGCTTAGTTTGGGGACACACTGCTCTCACTAGTTGCCTGAGGAACACTGACTTATTTACCTTTTCCTTCAAGAACAGTGAGCAGAGACTTTAAGAAGGTATAACTTTCAAAAAGTCAGAGGGAGAAGAAAGGCAGCCTTCAATCTGTTTCTGATTTTGAACAGAAAACTCTCTGAGAATAGAAACACAAATGTCCCAGTCATATCCTTAGATTGGTAGATGAAAGATAAGAGACAATAAAAATCCAAGAATTGGGGCTTCCCTGGTGGCGCAGTGGTTGAGAATCTGCCTGCCGATGCAGGGGACACGGGTTTGTGCCCCAGTCCGGGCAGATCCCACATGCCACAAAGCGGCTGGGCCCGTGAGCCATGGCTGCTGGGCCTGCACGTCCAGAGCCTGTACTCTGCAACGGGAGAGGCCACAACAGTGAGAGGCCCGTGTACCACAAAAAAATAAATAAATAAATAAAATAAAAAAATAAAAAAT
>NC_041219.1:21699520-21711987 GCF_002837175.3 Physeter macrocephalus
GTGAATTGGGAGATTGGGATCGACATATGTAAACTAATAAGTATAAAATAGATAACGGGGGACCTTCAAGGTTGCAGAGGAGTAAGGAATAGGCATCACCTTCCTGCCCACAAATACATCAAAAATACATCAACATGTGGAACAACTCGTACATAACACCTACTGAACGCTGGCAGAAGACCCCAGACTTCCCAAAAGGCAAGAAAATCCCCAAGTACCTGGGTAGGGCAAAAGAAAAAAGAAAAAACAGAGACAAAAGAATAGAGACAGGACCTGCACCTCTGGGAGGGAGCTGTGAAGGAGGAAAAGTTTTCACACACTCGGAAGCCCCTTCAATGATGGACACACGGGTTGGGCAGGGGGAAGCTTTGGAGCCACAGAGGAGAGCACAGCAACAGGGGTGCAGAGGGCAAAGCGGAGAGATTCCCACACAGAAGTTCAGTGCCAACCAGCACTCACCAGCCTGAGAGGCTGGTCTGCTCACCCACCAGGGTAGGTGGGGGGCTAGGAGCTGAGGCTCAGGCTTTGGAGGTGAGATCTCAGGGAGAGGACTGGGGTTGGCTGTGCGAACCCAGCCTGAAGGAGGCTAGTGTGCAATAGATAGCTGGGAGGGAGTCTGCGAAAAAGTCTGTACCTGCCTAAGTGGCAACAGACCATTGTTTTGGGGTGCAAGAGGAGAGGGGATTCCTTCCCTGTCTGCCCACAGAAGGCAGAGCACCGCCTAAACGAGCTTCAGAGATGGGCGCGAGCTGCGGCTATCAGCTCAGAACCCAAAGACGGGCATGAAACGCTACTGCTGCTGCTGTAGCCACTGAAAATCCTGTGTGCAAGCACAGGTCACCATCCACAGCCCCCTGCCCTGGGAGCCTGTGCAGCACACCACTGCCAGGGTCCTGTGATCCAGAGACAACTTTCCTGGGAGAACACATGGCATGCTTCAGGCTGTTGCAACGTCACTCCGGCCTCTGCTGCTGCAGGCTCAACCCACATTCCAATTATAACTACCATATACCTCCCTCCCCCAAGCCTGAATGAGCAAGAGCCCCCTAATCATCCTCTGCTTTAACCGCCTCCTGCCTGGGTGGGGAACAGATGCCCATGGGTGACCTACACGGAGAGGTACGGCTAAAACCAAAGCTGAATCCCAGGAGCTGCAAAAACAAATAATAGAAAGGAAAATATCTCTGTGCAGCCTCAGGAGCAGAGGATTAAATCCCCACAATCAACTTGAGTACCCTGCATCTGTGGAATACCTGAATAGACAACGTATCACCCCAAAATTGAGGCAGTGGACTTTGGGAGCAACTGTACACTTGGGGTTGGCTGTCTGTGTCTGACTTGTTTCTGATTTTATGTTTGTCTAAGTTTAGTTTTTAGCACTTGTTATCATGGGTGGATTTGTTTATTGGTTTGGTTGCTCTCTTCTTTTTATTTATTTATATAATTTTTCTTTTAATAATTTATTTGTAATTAATTAATTATTCTTTCTCTTTTTTTCTCATTTTTCTTCTGAGCTGTCTGGCCTACAGGGTCTTGGTGCTCCAGCTTGCTGTCAGGCCTGAGCCTCTGAGGTGGGATAGCCAAGTTCAGGACATTGGACCACCAGATACCTCGCGGCCCCACATAATATGAATCAGTGAGAGTTCTTCCAGAGGTCGCCATCTCAATGCTCAGACTCAGCTCCACCCAAAAGCCAACAAGCTCCAGTGCTGGAGGCCCCAAACAACTACCAAGACAGGAACACAACCCCACCCACTACCAGAAAGGCTACCTAAAATCATACTAAGTTCACAGACACTCTGAAACTCACCACCAGACATGGTGCGCCCCCAGAAAGACAAGATCCAGCTCTACCCACCAGAACACAGGTACCAGTTCCCTCCACCAGGAATCCTACACGAGCCACTGAACCAACCTCACCCACTGGGGGCAGACACCAAAAAAAATGGGAACTAAGAACCTGCACCCTGTGAAAAGGAGACCCCAAACACACTACGTTAAACAAAATGAGAAGACAGAGAAATAAGCAGCAGATGAAGGAGCAAGGTTAAAAACCTGCCAGACCAAACAAATGAAGAGGAAATAGGCAGTCTACCTGAAAGACAATTCAGAGTAATGATGGTAAACATGAGCCAAATC
This sequence comes from Physeter macrocephalus, assembly GCF_002837175.3. Lineage (NCBI taxonomy): Eukaryota > Metazoa > Chordata > Mammalia > Artiodactyla > Physeteridae > Physeter > Physeter macrocephalus. The sequence continues at coordinate 21,701,660 of NC_041219.1, forward strand.
TTGGAAATGGAATGGAGAAAACAGGAAACATTTAACAAGGACAAAGAAGCACTAAAGAGCAAACAAACAATGATGAACAACACAAAATGAAATTAAATATTCTCTAGAAGGAATCAATACTGGAATAACTAATGGAGAAGAACGGGTAAGTAACCTGGAAGATAAAAGAGTGGAAATGACTACTGCAGAGTAGAATAAAGAAAAAAGAATGAAAAGAATTGACAACAGTCTCAGAGACTTGTGGGACAACATTAAATGCACCAACATTCGAATTATAGGGGTCCCTGAAGAAGAGAAAAAGAAAGGGTCTGAGAAAATATTTGAAGAGACTGTAGTGGAAAACTCCCTAATATGGGAAAGGAAATCGTCAGTCAAGTCCAGGAAGCACAGAGAGTCCCATAGAGTATAAATCCAAGGAGAAACATGCCAAGACACATATTAATCAAACTTTCAAAGATTAAATACAAAGAAAAAATATCAAAAGCAGTAAGGGAAAAGCAACAAATAACATACAACGGAATCCCCACAAGGTTAACAGCTGATCTGTCAGCAGAAACTCTGCAAGCCAGAAGGGAGTGGCAGGACATATTTAAAGTGATGAAAGGGAAAAACCTACAACCAAGATTAGTCTACTCAGCAAGGATCTCATTCATATTTGACAGAGAAATTAAAACCTTTACAGACAAGGGAAAATTAAGAGAATTCAGCCCCACCAAACCAGCTTTACAACAAATGCTAAAGGAACTTCTCTAGGCAGGAAACACAAGAGAAAGAAAAGACCTACAATAATAAACCCAAAACAATTAAGAAAATGGTGATAGGAACATACATAATGATCATTACCTTAAATGTATATGGATTAAATGCTCCCACCAAAAGACACAGACTGGCTGAATGGATACAAAAACAAGACCCATACATATGCTGTCTACAAGAGACCCACTTCAGACCAAGGGACACATACAGACTGAAAGTGAGGGGATGGAAAAGGATATTCCATGCAAATGGAAATCAAAAGAAAGCTGGAGTAGCAATTCTCATATCAGACAAAACAGACTTTAAAATAAAGACTACTACAAGAGACAAAGAATGACACTACATGGTGATCAAGGGATGAATCCAAGAAGTTATAACAATTTTAAATATTTATGCACCCAACATAGGAGCACCTGAATACATAAGGCAAATGCTAACAGCCATAAAAGGGGAAATCGACACTAACACAATAATAGGAGGGGACTTTAACACCCCACTTTCAACAATGGACAGAACAACCAAAATGAAAATAAATAAGGAAACACAAGCTTTAAATGACACATTAAACAAGATAGATTTAATTGATATTTACAGTACATTCCATCCAAAAACAACAGAATACTTTCTTCTTGAGTGCTCATGGAACATTCTCCAGGATAGATCATATCTTGGGTCACAAAAAAAGCCTTTGTAAATTTAAGAAAATTGAAATTGTAACCAGTATCTTTTCAAACCACAATGCTACGAGACTAGATATCAATTACAGGAAACAAATATAAAAAATACAAACACATGGAGGCTAAACAACATGCTACTAAATAACCAAGAGAATATTGAAGAAATCAAAGAGGAAATCAAAAAATACCTAGAAACAAATAACAATGAAAACATGATGACACAAAACCTATGGGATGCAGCAAAAGCAGTTCTAAGAGGGAAGTTTATAGCTATACAAGCCTACCTCAATAAAAAAGAAAAATCTCAAATAATCAATAAAACTAAAAGCTGGTTCTTTGAGAAGATAAACAAAATTGATAAACCATTAGCCAGAATCATCAAGAAAAAAAGGGAGAAGACTCAAATCAATAGAATTAGAAATGAAAGCGGAGAATAACAACTGACACTACGGAAAAACAAAGGATCATGACAGATTACTATAAGAAACTATATGCCAATAAAATGGACAACCTGGAAGAAATGGGCAACTTATTAGAGAAGTACAATCTTCCAAGACTCAACCAGGAAGAAATAGAAAATGTGAACAGATGAATCACAAGCACTGAAATTGAGACTGTGATTTAAAAAGTTCCAACAAACAAAAGCCCAGGACCAGATGGCTTCACAGGCGAATTCTATCACATTTAGAGAAGAGCTAACACCTACCCTTCTCAAACTCTTCCAAAATATAGCAGAGGGAGGAACACTCCCAAACTCATTCTACGAGGTCACCATCACCCTGATACCAAAACCAGACAAAGAAGTCACAAGGAAAGACAACTACAGGCCAAAATCACTGATGAACACAGACGCAAAAATCCTCAACAAAATACTAGCAGAGTCCAACAGCACATTAAAAGGATCATACAACGTGATCAAGTGTGGTTTATCCCAGGAATGCAAGGATTCTTCAATATACGCAAATCGATCAATGTGATACACCATTATTAACAAATTGAAGGATAAAAACCATATGATCATCTCAATAGATGCAGAAAAAGCTTTTGACAAAATACAACATCGATTTATGATAAAAACCCTCCAGAAAGTAGGTATAGAGGGATCCTACCTAAACATAGTAAGATAGTACGGTACTGGTACATAAACAGAAATATAGATCAATCGAACAGGATAGAAAGCCCAAAGGTAAACTCATGAGCATATGGTCACCTTATTTTGATAAAGGAGGCAAGACTATACAGTGGAGGAAAGGCATCCTCTTCAGTATGTGTTGGTGGGAAAACTGGACAGCTACGTGTAAAGGAATGAAATTTGAACACTTCCTAACACTATACACAAAAATAAACTCAAAATGGATTAAAGACCTAAATATAAGGCCAGACACTATAAAACTCTTAGAGGAAAACACAGGCAGAACACTCTAAGACATAAATCACAGCAAGATCCTTTTTGACCCCCCTCTAGAGAAATGGAAATAAAACCAAAAATAAACAAATGGGACCTAATGAAACTTAAAAGCTTCTGCACAGCAAAGGAAACCATATAGACAACCCTCAGAATGGCAGAAGATATTTGCAAAAGAAGTAACTGACAAAGGATTAATCTCCAAAATATACAAGCAGCTCATGCAGCTCAATATCAAAACAACAAACAACCCAATCCAAAAATGGGCAGAAGACCTAAGTAGACATTTCTCCAAAGAAGATACATAGATTGCCAGCAAACACATAAAAAGAAGCTCAACATCACTAATCATTAGAGAAATGCAAATCAAAACTACAATGAGGTATTACCTCACACCAGTCAGAATGGCCATCATCAAAAAATCTACAAATGATAGATGCTGGAGAGGGTGTAGAGAAAAGGGAACCCTCTTGCACTGTTGGTGGGAATGTAAATTGATACACCACTACGGATAACAGTATGGAGGTTCCTTAAAAACTAAAAATAGAACTACCATATGACCCAGCAATCCCACTACTGGGCATATACCCTGAGAAAACCATAATTCAAAGAGACTCATGTACTACAATGTTCACTGCAGCTCTATTTACAATAGCCAGGACATGGAAGCAACCTAAGTGTCCATCAACAGATGAATGGATAAAGAAGATGTGGCACATATATACAATGGAATATTACTCAGCCATAAAAAGAAATGAAACTGAGTTATTTGTAATGAGGTGGATAGACCTGGAGTCTGTCATACAGAGTGAAGTAAGTCAGAAGGAGAAAAACAAATACCGTATGCTAACACATATATATGGAATCTAAGAAAAAAAAATGTCATGAAGAGATTAGTGGTAGGACAGGAATAAAACACAGACCTACTAGAGCATGGACTTGAGGACATGGGGAGGGGGAAGGGTAAGCTGTGACGAAGTGAGAGAGTGGCAGGGACATATATGCACTACCAAATGTAAGTGGGAGGGAGATGCAAGAGGGAGGTGATATGGGGATATATGTATCCATACAGGTGATTCACTTTGTTATATAGCAGAAACTAACACAACATTGTAAAGCAATTTTACTCCAATAAAGATGTTAAAATATATATATAGTGATGAACGTTAATTTAAAAAAATAGATAATTTATAAGAACCTGCTGTATAAAATAAATAAATAAATAAATAACAAAATAGTAAATAGAAAACAAGTTTGGAATCAGACTCAAAGGTAATACAGAGAGTAACATCTGTATATTTACGTCAGTATAAATGATATAAAAACAAGAATGTTAAACGTGTTTAAAATATAAAAAAGAGTATAGAATATATGATGCATAGGCAACCTACTTGTCAAAATTGATTAGGAAGCTTGAGAAAGAGCTAAATAATTTTTACATAATTTTAAAAAATACATAGCTGTTTAAATTAGAAACCGAAATGATTTGAATAGACACAGATGGAGAGAGAAAATTAGAAACTCTTATAGGTCTGTGTGAAAATTATCTATAATGAAGCACAGAAAGAAAAAGACATGGAATAGTACAAGAAAAGAGTTAGAACTCATAAAGGAAAGCAAAATGATCTTACGTATGTCAAAACAGAGTCAATATGAGATAATAGGGAGAAAAGGGGTATGGTAAAGAAGATAATGCTTGAGCATGTCCCAAATTCAGAAAATTTTCTCCATGTTATGCAAATACAAACATAATACACATATCCTTCTGTACTAATGCCTTTATATCTTTCTCATATGTATCAAAATAATTTAAAGGTAATGTTCATTTTTTCTCTTGGTATAGGTATTGTCAGATTATCTTTCAGGTGTACTGTAGATATTCACATCTTTGCTAGCACTGGGTTTTAACATGTATGTGTTTGTTTGGGCCCACATGATAAACAAAAATTGATATGTCACTGTTGCTTTAATTTTTATTTTCCTGATGTTGTTGTATTGTATGTTTGTTTATTTAAATTTTGCTCTTTTATAAATTTCCTCTTTGTATCTTTTGACCATTTTCATGTTAGAGTGGTTTTTTTCCCATCAATTTCTCTGTATATTTTGGTCATTAATTCTTAGATGATCAAATGTATTGCAAATATTTCCCTCTGTTTATTACTTTCTTATGATGTCTTTTGCCATAAATATATGTTTAATCTTTATTCAGTTATATTTGTATCTTCTCTTTTATAGATACACATGTCATTTAAAAATGTTACGGTGTTAGCTGTTATAAGAATAATTATTGTAAAATACATAAAACTACAGAGAAATATCATGACAAAATAATAATTACAAATAATCATGCCATCCCCCCAAATTTTGATGTATCACATCCCATATAAATATATGAAGATAAAGATATGCATTTTACATGTATATCTATATTTTTCAACAAAAGTGGAATTAGCTTAATGTTTTGTAAGTGTACATTTTAGTCTTTTAATGTGTTATGAACCTTTATCTATGTCATTAAATATTTACCAAAGCAATCCATCAACATGCTTTTGACCTTATGAGTATTACACAATCAATTTAAAAGCATAAAACTAATGTGAAAGGAGAAGGTTTCTAATATTCTATCATTTTTAAAATGTGCAAATATTGTTCCTTTAGCAAAAAGTTTTGTTCATGTTTATGTTTATCTTTCAGGATGAAACCCTTTAAGATAATGGTTGTATTGAATGTCAGGAGAGGTTTTTTTTTTATATATATATACTATATTTTTAGAGAAGTTTTAGGTTTGGAACAAATATGAGAGGGATGTACAGAGATTTCCCATAAACCTCATGCCTCCACACATGCACTGCCTTCCCCGTTACTAACATCACTCACCAGAATGGTGAGTTTTTAGTTTTTCAGCAAGGATGAATCCACTTTAGCAAATCATAATCATCTAACATCCATCGTTTACCTTCGAGTTCACGCTTAGTGTTGTACATTCTATGTGTTTAGGCAAATGCATAATAACATATATCCATTATTATAACATCATACAGAGTATTTTCACCAGCCTAAAAACCATCTGTGCTCTGCCTAGGTCAAAAAACTTTTTAAGAGTTTGATGCTTAAATTTTAACCTGATTAAAAAAATTTTAACTCTTGAGGAAGAAGAAGGGGTGAAGAGAAAAGGAAGGTGAAGGAAGGGAAGGCGGAGCTGGAAAGAGGAGAAAAGTGCATCCTTCCCCCGCAAAAGAAAGAAATAGGGCAGTAGACTTCCAGCTGCCCAGTGCCTGAGATTTAAAGGCAATGCACATAAAGTGGAGAGGCGATGAAGTGGTTTCCTAATGTATTTGATGACCTGAGGACTGCTCAATTTTTTTTTTCCTGAAAAGCACATGCGAGAGACCCATATCTCTCTGGGTCTCTTCCTAACACTCTTTTGGATTGGTACTTCCTTCAAAGTCTGAGTTCCAAGAGACCTTGGTAAATTATGTTTTATAGGTCTGTAATTTATTAACACTCATTCTCTCTTTTTTTTTTTATCTTTCTTAGGAGGCAGGGGAAAAGGATGAATGTAACAAATTGTGCCTATTACCTATTTTTCTCAGGAAAGCTATGCCAAGATATGTGTATACTTTTCTCACAAAGATAAATTTCACATAATTACCGTAAATGAAGCATGCAGTGCTTGCAAAGTTCCAGTGAGAAACCTTGCTTCAAAAATCCTATCAGCTTGCTTTTACTGCTCAAACTGAAGCGCAGGTAAGAACGTGACCACTAAACCTGTTTTAATTAGGTAATGGAATTATAATTGGATGCTCCCTGGGATAGGTTATAACACATCTAAAACATTTCTTCCCTTTGAGAAAGTAATCCACTTGTAGGCAAAACCCTCTGTCTACTACCCCATAAAATGTGGAGGGTCCAGTTAGTAAACTGGACTTTTTTGAAAGAGTCCACTGCATAAGAAGAGCACTAAAACCAACGTTGTAAAATATGAAAATCATGGATTAGTGTTTTTAGAAGGATATAAAGTGATAAGAATAAAATATTTTGTCTTACTTTTAGGTATATTTTATCCTAAAATTTCTGCCTCTGAAATTAGACCTGACCTAGAAAAAGAATCTACTTCTGACTTTGACATGTAACTAAAAAATTAGATGAGGATATGGAATAAGGAGTTTTATAGAATGGGGACCTCATCAGACTTTATGGACTTGAGTTGCTCAGCTCATGTTCCTAATATATGTGAAAGCTACATGGCAATATATTCAAAATGAAGAGAGAAAAAACTGAAGTGAAGAGACTCTAAGAACTTCTTCCTCTATCACTTCCTTTATTAGCCCATTCTCCTCTTGTCTTGGGAAACAAAGGGATTGCCCATGGAGGGCTAATGGGACCCTAGATATATATACATGACTGTCTGGGCAATTGAAGATCCCTGGTATTTTGGTATCCCTCCATTCTTTTGGCCTCACATCTCCTTTGATGCAAGAGATAGCACAATGGTGGGAAGATTAGCTTAGAATTTGGACCCTTTCCCCTCAGTTTTGTTACACAGACTTCCCAAGAAATGAAAAGCCTCTTGAGCTTGCTTCTAGCATTTAGGGATCATCTAGGTGGCATGCAGGAGCAAATGAAAAAAGTCTGAGAGTAAGAGACAGCTTTTCTGCATTTGTAATAGAAAACAGAACTGGCATTGGGAAGGTAATGAGACATATACAATTAATAATTGTCAGTTGACTTGGTGATGAAGCATCAATTAACAAGAGACACATCTACATATCCACTTTAAAATGATACAGAGTCCTGATTCAGGGGAAAAAAAGGATAAATTCCAATATTTTAGATGTAGGTTACATGGGAGGTGGGAGTGCATAGAGCTTTAAAAAAAAAAAAGAGAGAAAAAGAAAAAAAAAGTCCTGGCTATCAAGAATCCTCCTCTCCCTAAAGGAATAGCTAAAGTCTAAACACAATAAAAATTAAAATTCTAGGCTCATGCACATCTTATGTTATCACTTTCAACCATGAGTAACTCTGCTTAATATGTGTGAGTTAATCTTTCTCTTTTTGCAGATAAGGCTGTGTAATTTCTGAAATAGGGCAGGGGCCTTGAAACCGTGAGTTGAAGAAATGTATAAACTAATTAAGTTACAATTAGTGCTCTTAGGTTCAGAGTCTCCAAAATTATTGTCTATGTGGAAAAGTCACCTTGTATATAGTCAATTAAAAATAATTAGTTCCAACATGAAACTTTCATTGATAAATGAGTGGGAGAAGTCTTTTTGAAACTTTATGTTGAAGGTTGAATGTGTGACTTGCCAGGAATAATTATATGTCTGTAAAAGAAAAAGATTTTTATATTAATTGATTCCAAGATGGGTCCCAACCTACTAAAACTGAAATGCTGTTAAGAATTAGACTGAACATTAATACAAAATTTGGTTTTGTTTTGTTTACCAAAAGAAACCTTAAAGTTTTTGAGCCTCCATCTAGAAATTGGTAGCATGCCAAAATTAGATGTTATAATTTCTGTCCAAAGCTCCCATTCTATGAATTGGAAAAAATATAACCTCCTCAACTGAGAATAAATTTAGTCAATTCAGATTTTTCCCATACTTTCCTCTTATCCTCAAATTCCTAAGTCTCAATTTCTAGAAGTCTTGGAGTTAAATGACATAATATTAATAACTGGGGTGGAAAGCAAGATGAGGTTGGTTCTTGCTCTGTGTCTTTGTCTACACTGGTTATTATTATTCCATCCTGCCATCTGCTGTGAAACTGTCATTATCCCTCATCTCTAGTCTGAGGTCCAAGACTCCTCATAATTGTCTGCTCAGCCGGTCCAACCCCATGGCTCTAGTGCCATATATTTAGCCCTCTTGGTTATAACAATTATTATAGATTGCTTCACTGACCTACAAAAGATGTGCTATTAGAGTAACTTAAAAATTCTAATTTTATGTATATAGACCAAGGAATCACTGAGTGATAAGAATCTGTAAATTCTTTGTAAAATAATTTTTAAATTTTAAACTGTCTGATATAATTTCCCAGATAATATTTTTTTTTGCAATTTGTAAAAAAATATTCGAAAGCTTTCTTGGATAATTAGAAGGCTGTAATAGATATGTGAAATTGTAAATTTAGAGTAATGAGAGATACAATGACTCAGAAAATGAAACTACTAATTAAATCAGTGTGTTATTGATGGAAAAACTGATAGAGATCAATGAAGAAATTGCCAACCATGAATAAAAACAGTATATAGTTAATATTCTAACATACAATAAAGTATTAAGATTAGTGAGAAAAGTAAAAATTATTTAATAGTATGTTAAAATATTTCATTGGTGGGCTTCCCTGGTGGCACAGTGGTTGAGAGTCTGCCTGCCGATGCAGGGGACACGGGTTAGTGCCCCGGTCTGGGAAGATCCCACATGCCGCGGAGCGGCTGGGCCCGTGAGCCATGGCCGCTGAGCCTGCGCGTCCGGAGCCTGTGCCCTGCAACGGGAGAGGCCACAACAGAGGCCCACGTACCGAAAAAACAAACAAAAAAAAATTTCATTGGTTTTCGGAAAAGAAATCTCATTTTACCTAAATCCCATATCAAGCACAACATACACTGCAAAATGAGTAAATTATTTAGATATAAAATGTCAAGATATGAATAAAATATCTGAATGAGTATATTCTAATTCTAAAAATACAACAACATATACCATAAAACATTAATGGGCTTAGCTTATACATTCAATTTATTGGGGAGGGTTGCATGTGAGGATGAGACTTATGATGTAGGAATGCAATGCCTTCCAGCGTACGAGCAGGTGTTAATGGAAGAGATGCACCAATTTGGCTCAAAAGATAAGGATTCTGGATGAGTGACAATTTAGTGAGGCATCTTGCTTTCTTACTGAGCTCCCCAAAAGTCTGTTAGTCTGCAGTTAATTAGCCCTGAGTTAGATTAGTAAGGGACCTACAGGCTAAACATGTAGACAATTTCATGCCACTTTCAAGAATAGATATGTGGGTGCGAGGGAGATGCAAGAGGGAGGGGATATGGGGATATATGTATACGTATAGCTGATTTACTTTGCTGTACAGCAGAAACTAACACACCACTGTAAAGCAATTATACTCCAATAAAGATGTTAAAAAAAAAAGAAAAGATATGTGAAAGGTTAGAATGCTGAAAGTACTTACCAAACTCTCATAACTACTCATGGCAGAACCGTTGAAGTTTTTAAACCAGGTGCTGTAATTTGACGGCACTTTTTTTTTCCCCATTTGTGAGATGCTACATACAAACAATGATGAAGACATTTCAGCACAACTAGAGACCTGGGGACTAATTTTAATATATATATATTTTTTAACATCTTTATTGGAGTATAATTGCTTTATAATGGTGTATTAGTTTCTGCTTTACAACAAAGTGAATCAGTTATACATATACATATGTTCCCATATCTCTTCCCTCTTGCGTCTCCCTCCCTCCCACC